>NC_133363.1:14674134-14762257 GCF_049309525.1 Garra rufa | reverse complement strand
TTTTGGCACTGTGAGCAGGTGCCAGGTCGTGCTGAAAAATGAAATCTTCATCTCCATAAAGCTTTTCAGCAGATGGAAGCATGAAGTGCTCCAAAATCTCCTGATAGCTAGCTGCATTGACCCTGCCCTTGATAAAACACAGTGGACCAACACCAGCAGCTGACATGGCACCCCAGACCATCACTGACTGTGGGTACTTGACACTGGACTTCAGGCATTTTGGCATTTCCCTCTCCCCAGTCTTCCTCCAGACTCTGGCACCTTGATTTCCGAATGACATGCAAAATTTGCTTTCATCCGAAAAAAGTACTTTGGACCACTGAGCAACTGTCCAGTGCTGCTTCTCTGTAGCCCAGGTCAGGTGCTTCTGCCGCTGTTTCTGGTTCAAAAGTGGCTTGACCTGGGGAATGCGGCACCTGTAGCCCATTTCCTGCACACGCCTGTATACGGTGGCTCTGGATGTTTCTACTCCAGACTCTTCTCCACAATCTTCCTCAGGGTCCGGTCACCTCTTCTCGTTGTGCAGCGTTTTCTGTCACACTTTTTCCTTCCCACAGACTTCCCACTGAGGTGCCTTGATACAGCACTCTGGGAACAGCCTATTCGTTCAGAAATTTCTTTCTGTGTCTTACCCTCTTGCTTGAGGGTGTCAATGATGGCCTTCTGGACAGCAGTCAGGTCGGCAGTCTTACCCATGATTGCGGTTTTGAGTAATGAACCAGGCTGGGAGTTTTTAAAAGCCTCAGGAAACTTTTGAAGGTGTTTAGAGTTAATTAGTTGATTTAGATGATTAGGTTAATAGCCCGTTTAGAGAACCTTTTCATGATATGCTATTTTTTTGAGATAGGAATTTTGGGTTTTCATGAGCTGTATGCCAAAATCATCAATATTAAAACAATAAAAGGCTTGAACTACTTCAGTTGTATGTAATGAATCTAAAATATATGAAAGTCTAATGTTTATCAGTACATTACAGAAAATAATGAACTTTATCACAACATGCTGATTTTTTGAGAAGGACCTGTATACTTATCCTTAGCAAACATCTTTTGCACTATTTTCATTGTGTTCCAATGTTACTGCAGTGTTAATTGTTAAACTGGGTAAACATACTCTCTTTTTATTGCCTGTTACTGCATTGGTGCATTGTCATTGTATTTTAGATTTTAGCACTATATTATCCTTATCAAAAATCCTTTTGCACTATATTCACTGTGTTCCACTGTGTTGCTGCAGGGTTAATTTTTACTTGTCCCCCACCCCACCCCACCCCACACACACACCAGTTAAACATATATTTTCCTAACACATGAAGTCATTCCAAAAAAGTTTGATTCTCTCTGTTTATTGCCTATTGCATCAGTGCATTTTCATTGCATTTTAGGACTATACCTATAAAAGCCTTTTGCACTATTTACATTTTGTTCCACTGTGTTCTTGCAGTTAATTTTTACTTGCTCAACCCTTTCCCATCGCTCTCTCTCTCTCTCTCTCTCTCTCTCACACACACACACACACACACACACACACACACACATGTTGGGTTTACATGTTTTATGGGGACATTCCATAGGCATAATGGTTTTTATACTGTACAAACCGTACTTTCTATCGCCCTACACCTACCCTACACCTAAACCTAGCCCTCACAGGAGATTGTGCATACTTTTACTTCATCAAAAAAACTCATTGTGCATGATTTATAAGCCTGTTTCCTCATGGGGACCTCAGAAATGTCCCCACAAGGTCAAAATCTACTGGTATTCCTATCCTTGTGGGGACATTTGGTCCCCACAACGTGATGAATACCAGGTACACACACACACACACACACACACACACACACACACACACACAATTTAGCTATTACATTTGTGTTGCGGTTATGAGGGGGTCCTTGGAATTTTTTCTGCCCTATGAGGGGTCCCTATCTCCAGATAGTTTGAGAACCCCTGCTCTAAAATGCGATTCATTTTGGAGAATAATAATAATAATAATAATAATAATAATAATAATAATAATAATAATAATAATAATAAATGGAGCAGATTCAATAGGGTCCTCACACCATCGGTGCTCGGGCCCTAAAAATAAGAATCCTTAGAAGAACAATAGGGCCTTCGCCCCTTTTGGGCCGGGCCCTAATAATAAACAGAGCAATTCCAATAGGGTCCTCGCACTGCAGTGTCCGGGCCCTAATAAACGGAACAAATTCCAATAGGGTCCTCGCACTGCAGTGCTCGGGCCCTAATAATAATAATAATAATAGAGAGATTGATAATGGCACTCAGAAGAGACAGATGTCAAAATTTACAATCACTCCCACAGCCGCTGGTTTGGAAACTCAAAACAGCAACTTAATTATTTATTTATTGTAATTTTATGCAAAGGTAATAAAATACGAATGTAGTGTTATAAATGTACAGACTTAAAAAAAATACAAACATCACTTGTTGAGGGGACAAATAAAACAAAAATCACCTATAGTTGCACACTCCATTGATTTAGGCTTTTGTATTATTGCTCAAACTGCAGGGGTGTAAAATACATGGATATTTGTACTTGATTACTGTACTTAAAGGGGTCATCCGATGCCCATTTTCCACAAGTTAATATGATGCTTTAGGGTCCAAATGAAAAGTTTGTAATATACTTTGATTAAAAATTCTCTATGGTAGTGTAAAAAAAAAAAAAACACTAATTTTACCTGGTAAAAAATGTCTCTGTTCTCAGCAAGCAATATCAGTAACTGGCCCTTTAAATGATATGAACCTCTGCTCACCCTGCCCCTCAGTTCTGTGGGGCGTGGCATTACATAGCACACTGGGTGTTGCCTAGACAACAGTTGGGGGTATAGTTGTATAGTTTGGGGAAAAAATGGCACTTGGGGGCTTTGAAGACGCTGTACAACCCTATCCATTTATAATTTTATTTAAAAACCGGAGTTGGAACCGAAACAAGATGACACCCGCAAAGAAGTTCAGCAATTACGGCTTATACTGGACGTGTCTGAATGGTTAGTAAACTTAATGTCACTTTTTGATTTATCTTTATATGTACTGGCAGGGTAGAGTACTGAGAGAGATATGAACGCGATGTGTTTACTTTGGTAAATAGACGAACGCGGTGTGTTTACTGTGGTAAAGAGACGAATGGGGTGTGTTTACTGTGGTACAGAGACGAACACGGTGTGTTTACTGTGGTAAAAAGACGAACGCGGTGTGTTTACTGTGGTAAAGAGACGAACGTGGTGTGTTTACTGAGGCATAGCTGATTGAACAAGAGCAAAAAAGTGATCGGTTAACATAACTTACCCCGTCCTTATATTGAAATACATAAATGTGAGTGTTATAGTCTTTACTCATATGCAGTTGCGGGCTGTAAACACGTTTGCAGGTATTGCGTTAACGTTACATCTTAATCATTAACAGACACTGTTTTAAACCATCTAGCGTTACAAAGCTAAGCTTTATACTGACCCTCGTTTATAAAGCAGTATGGTGAGAAATGATTCACGTAAACATGAACCCATTTAGATAGATCGGCGGTCACATTCCCTCAGTGCTGTCAGTTTACTTCTCACTCGGGGCGTGTCTATGCTAAAACACTACTGTCTATCAACTATCGCAGAAGCGGCCTCTGTCAGTGTTACGCCACAACGACAGGCATCTGAGAACGGCTCGATATGAGAAGAGGCAAATTATTTTACTTAATTAAAAGAAAACTACTGGGTGGATCTTTGTCATTCTAGGGTGGTTGTGTACACACACTCCCAACACACATTTCAGTTCAAACTGCTTGTAAAAGTGCATGTGGCACCGGGTGAGCTTGTATTACTTTAGGGGAATTATACTTTATTAAAGTACAACTTAAACTGACTACTTGTGCTTTTACTTATTTACATTTTTGAAGAAAAAAAATTCTCCTTACAATTTTATTTTTAAGTACTTATTACATTTTTATTTTGTGCTACACACATTAAATATGATAACACAAGCTTAAACATGCATGCGTTATGTGTGAGAACCAATGAGGTTAGTTATAACTTTCATCAGGGAAATTTCTGGCTTTAAAAGTTGAATGTGAAAAGGCATATTAAAGGTGCCATAGAATGAATTGATACAATAGTTTAAATTGTCCTCTGATATCTACATAGAAGGTATATGGCATAGGAAAGGGCAAAAAATCTCCATAAACGGTTTTACAAGTCCATTTACAACCCTAGAATTTGTCTTTAGAATGAAATGGTCTGTTATTGCCTTATTTGGAAGGTTCGTGAATATTAATGATGAGCTCTGCTCTGATTGGTTGTTTCACAGAGCTGCTCATCTCAATAGTTGGCACATGGAGGAAAATTTAATTACGGAGCTCTAGCCGCTTTTAATATGCGGTTTGTTGAAACTGCCGTTTTGAATCCGCAACATTTTACTCTCACTATTGTGATTGCATGTGCTCTGTGTAAAGTTATACTGCAGCGACAGTGCTTACCACACAAGTTGAGATGCTTGTTAGTGATGCTCAGGATTTGTAAATCATTCGCCATCATCTGCGCAGTCATCTCTCCGTTTATGTGGTAAGTGAAATCTTATGTACTGCAATGTAATAGGCTGGGCTATGCAAATGTTGGGGGCGTAACTATTAACGATCGCGAGTATTGCGTAATAGTCTGTGTTATGTTGGAATTTATCTATTTTTCAGTGGTCTTTTGCAAACACCAGAATTATATAAGAAGAGAGAAATGGTGGTGTTTGAGACTCATGGTATGTCATGTCCATGTACTGAACTGTTATTATTCAACTATGCCAAGGTAAATACAGTTTTCCATTCTATGGCACCTTTAAGGTAGCACATTTTATTAATTATTCGTATTATGCATTTTTATTTTTATTTTTTATTTTTTTGATATAGCCATTAGCAGTCTATGGAATATGTTGTTTGAATGTACAAGAGTGAGTGCAAATAAAATCAGTGATAAAAATGTAAATACAAAATGAACTGTAAATCATGTTAAGTAATGCTCTTACTGTCAGGGGTGGGGTGTAGGGATGAGAGCGATGACTCAATCGCAAGAAAAAAAAGAGGGCTTTATTAATAATAGTATAAAATAAACATGCAAAAACTACCCCGTAGGAGAAACAAACTGGCAATTTGACTGGCTGACAGGACACTAGGTACACACACATCATATGACAACACAAGGAGAATAAATGGGGAGCAAATGAGGAAGGTAACGAGGAAAACACAGGTGGGGCAAATGAACCAATAATCAGGTAACAAGGTAGGTGGGGTTAGACAATAGACATGAGAGCACATGGCACACAGAAACAAAACAAAAGCCATGTGCTCACACAAAACACAAGCACATGGCCAGCAAAACAAAAATCACTAGCCATGTGCAAAACAGAACCCAAACATGCAGCTAATGAGAACATTCATAAGCTGTGTGTTCACACAAAACATGACAAACAAGAAAGCATGCAGCCAGTGAAAGACACAAGCTGCGTGCCACACAACAAAAGACGAAACAAAAACAAGCACGCAGCCAATAAAACAAGCTGCATGCAACAAAAAATAACAACAAGAAAGCATGCGGCCAGTCACAAACAGCGCGCCAAACAAAACACACAAGGACAAAGGAGAGGAGAGAGGAGTGCACAGTCTGAGAGAACCTAGAGACTGCATGCTCCCACAGCAAGACCTGGAGCATGAATGTCTGAGCCCAGACACGAACCCGAAACTTGAACAAGACATGAGGGCCAGGATCAGAACACCACTCTCCAACATGAAACAATGCACACAGACAAGAGAGTGCGCGCCTGGAGCACACTCGAAGCCACGCGCTCACAAGTAAATGACAAAAAAAAAAAGACAAGAAGAGAGTGTCTGGGCTCCGAGACCAACATAAATAAGACCGACATAAACATGACAACACAAAACAGAAAGGGGTCGAACAAATAAGACAAGGAAGGGTGGGACGGAGGGGAGCCAAGCCAATACCAGCAGGAAAGCCCAGAAAGTCTTTAGAAGGGTCCAGGGAGGGACGGGAGGGTTGAGCCAGAGGCTCAGGCAGTTCTGGAGTCCTGGCAGAAAACCAGGGCAGAGCTGGAGGGATGAACCAGAAAGGTTCTGGCTGAACAGAAACCCTGGCGGATTGCCAGGGTGGAGCCGGAGGGGCGGACCAGTAAGGCTCGGGCAGTTCTGGAGTCCTGGCTGAAGGCCAGGGCAAGGAGCTTGGGAGGTGCCAGCAGGGCAAGGAGCTTGGAAGGTGCCGGCAGGGCAAGGAGCTTGGGAGGCGTCAGGAGGGCAAGGAGCTTCGGTGGCTCTGGAATGGCCTCTGGGCCAGGAGTGGGCTCTGGGACAGCCTCAGGGCCTAGTGGGATGGAGGAAGTATTCTTCCTTCCCCTCCTCCTCCACTTCCGAAAGCATGGCACTGCAGCATTGTCAGCCACCTCTGAGGGTGAGCCTCTTTGGCCGGCATTTCTGGAGGCATTGCAACAACATCTGCTGCTCAAATCTCCTCAGGCCATCTCTGAACTCTCAGTCTGCCTTGACACAACCACAAAAGTCATCTCTGAGCTCTTTGCCTGTCCTGTCATGGCCAAGAAGGCCATCCCTGAATACCTTGCTTGCCCTGTCACAGCCACTAAGGCCGTCTCTGAGCTCTTTGCTTGTCCTGCCACAGCCTTCCCTGGAGTCTTCAGTGCTGTCTGCTCTGCTGTGGTGTATATCTGCTCCACCTTGTTGGTCCTCGACTATGCCTTGGTCATCTTCGGCCCCACCTGCCCTGCTGTGGGGATCTTCAGTACCATCTGCTCTGCTATGGTGCTCCTCTGCTCTGCCGTAGGGAATCTTTGATCCCGATTGATCATCTGTTGTGGTCAACTGCTCCACTGTGGGGATCTTCGATCCCATCTGCCCTGCTGTGGTGGTCTTCAGCTCAACCTGCTCTGCCCTAGTGGTCTTCAGTTCCATCTGCTCTGCCCTGGCTTCCTGCTCTGCCTGCTCCACCCTGGCTTCCTGGTCTTCCAGCTCTAAGTCTTCTGCTCCATAGACCTGGCCTTCCACCCTGCCCACTGGTCTGCATCTAAATCTGCATCGCTTCTCCACTGTGAATAAATCACCATCTGAATCCATGAGTTTTATCACTGAGGTGCTATTTAAATTTATTTTTACAGGCATCCAGAAACAAATAGGGCTTTTATCTGGTCTTTCATGGTCTTGTCCTTGTGTTTTGTTTGGTGTTCCCATTCTGTTTCCTGCCCGGACAGCACACGTATGTCTGGCCCGAGAGCGGAACGTCTAAGAAGTATCGACCAGGCATATGCAGATGTCTTCAGTCAGTGCCTTATTTTCCCAGCTCATCAAACATCTTGGTTTCATCAGCTCTGAGTTACCGTTACCGGAGGCCGCTGCCGCACTAATCTGTTTGTTTATACCCAGTTATTCATCTCTTTGAAACCCACCAGAGAGAAGGCAACTCATCCTGGTGACATGGTGTCAGGAATATGTCTGTGTTTTGTCCTGTTCTGTCATGTTTTCCAAGTGTTTTCCCCCCATGTTTCTAGTTCATTTGGTTTAGTCCTTGTTCTCCCCCTTTTGGTTTAGTCCTTTTGGTTTAGTCTTGCCCATATTTGTATTTCCCCCTCGTCATCTCGTTATTTTGTTTGTGACCACGCCCATGTTTCTGTGTATAAAGTCTGTGTCTGCTCACTTCCCAGTGTCCGTTGATGTATTGTTACATGCGTTCATTGCTTGCTCCCGGTTTTTGTTTGTTTGTATTTAGTTTCAGTGTTTTGTTTAAATAAACTGTTTGTATTCATTTACTCCGGTTCTCCTCCTCCATCTCCACTCCTCAACCCAACCAGACTGTGACACATGGATGGTTTTCAGGTAAGTTTTCGCTTGAAGTAAAAATAAAAAATCCTATCTTGTTCATTCTGATCATGGTAGCTTTTTCAAAATTACTGTAAACGTCTTAATGTGTTTCCGGCAATTTATCGGAGGGAAGGGTTACATGCTGAGCAGCAGAATGCTTCAGTTTTGTTTTATAGTTTTTAGTTCAGGAGTGTTCATGTCCAGAGTTCATAACCCGGACATTAAATTGGTAAAACATAAATTGTGACGGTTCACGGATGACAGAGGCGAGAAGTGTTGCTTATACCCCTCTACAGCATTCGATGAAGATGTCAAAAGAATGAAATATAAGTCTCAGGTGTCCCCAGATGTGTCTATGAAGTGTTAGCTAAAAATACCCCACAGATTTTTGATGAGATGTTTGTGAGATGAACATTAAAGATATTCTACACTGGACAGGGAAGCAGAGTTGCATAGAAATGGGCTGCCAACACAACAACAGACAAGTGGCAAAACTCTTTTCACTGTTTTCAGGTAAGTTTAGTCCCTAAAATCATCCTCTACAGTCGAAAATCTGGGTGTTATATTAGACAGAAACTTGTCATTTGAAAATCATATTTCTCATGTTACAAAAACAGCATTCTTCCATCTTAGAAAAATTGTCAAGCTACGGAACATGTTACCTGTTTCTGATGCAGAAAACTTAGTTCATGCATTCATGAAAACTAGAATGGACTATTGTAATGCACTACTAGGTGGTTGTCCTGCATCTTCAATAAACAAGCTACAGGTAGTCCAAAATGCAGCTGCCTTACCAGGTCAAGAAAATATGATCATATTACCCCAAGTTTACAGTCTCTGCACTGGCTATTAGGTTCCGTATCAGTTACAAAATATTACTTCTTACCTATAAGACCCTTGATGGTTTAGCTCCTGCATACCTAACTAGTCTTCAACTATGCTACAATCCATCATGCTCCCTAAGGTCGCAAAACTCTGGACTTTTGGTAGTTCCTAGGATAGCAAAGTCCACTAAAGGAGGGAAAGCTTTTTCACATTTGGCTCCCAAACTCTGGAATAGCCTTCCTGATAACGTTTGGGGTTCAGACACACTCCCTATATTTAAATCTAGATTAAAGACTCATCTCTTTAGCCAAGCATTCACATAATGTATATCATAACCTTGTACTTCAGTTACATATGATCAAATGCACATTAACATTCTTTAGCTTGGGCTAAACACATAATTTTTGCTCGGTTGGAACAGCAGCTATGCTTATTATTTCTCTATTTGTTTCTCTGTTTCTGCCACGGGATTAATATCCCATTACACAAGCTTCAGTCTGGATTCAGAATACCCAAGAAGAGATGATGCCAACCCCTCAAGGGACCTCTGATGATGCCAGCCCTGAAACAACATACAGCACTACGAAATTTTGCTACAAGTTTGACTGCAACATAAAATCATTACTGTTAATAAGTGTTCAACGTCTGTTTGATTACATCATTACTGATTTTACCATACATCTATGCCATATGTACATCAACTTGACATACAGTAGTCACCACTAGTAAGCTAATAAATATATTGTACCTAAATTTTCTGTACAGTTGCTTTGCAATGATTTGTATTGTGAAAAGGGCTATACAAATAAACTTGAATTGAATTGAATTAAAATCACACAAATATTACATACAACTGTTCCTGACACTTTTTCCACTAATCTTGTTGTAATTAACATGTTTCTGTTGAATATTTACTTTATAGAAATGGTTTAGTGTCTTTCGAAAAAGTCTATTAACATCTCATCTGGTTTTAGACGAGGTGGGCTAACTCTATAGATTGAGATCTTGTTTATGAAACTGCGGGCTGTTCATCAAATCTGTATCTGTATATGAGAGTTTCTGATAGATCTGTAAATGTTTTGCAGGCAATTTGTCAAGGAGTTACTGAAAGTAGGCTAATTTATTTAACCTAAACATATACTGTACTGTCAACTGGTGACATCACTTACATAGAGCGTGAAAATCGATTGAAACATGTTCCAACGCACTTTGATTATTTATGGTAAACAAATACTGATACACATTGTTTTGTGATCTCAGGAGCAACAGAAATACACTCTGCACAACAGAGGCAACAGAGAAGCTCCAAGATTCAAAATTTCTGAAGGGAGCTGCTGATAGAGAAGTTGGAAATTCAGGTGAACTAAAGAAATCTTAAATAATGTCATTGCATTTTTTTTTTTTTCCACAATATACACTGCCCTCAAATAGTTTGGAAACACCCCTGGCAAAGTGAGGTTTTGGACAATATCAGATTAATCCTTATCATTTTTTGGTGCAAATACATTGAAGTAAGTAAAGCAATAATAATTTTCATTTTGATTACATAATAATGGCAATATATACATGTCAAAGTCAGACTTTTGCCAGCTGTGGTTACTGGGTGAAGATGAAGGAGGAATGTAAGGACAAAATATGTTTGTAGCTTATTTTGAATAGATTTATTTATCACGCAAAATAACTTGAGATTCACTTGTGAACTTCTTTAACATCTGAAGTTGGTACAGTAGGAAAACAGTTTGAAGAGACTCAAGTAAATGTCAGCAGGATTCATCTTTTGAGCAGGTTTCAGATCACTAAAAAACAAAACTTTAAATTTTATGTCTGAGAAACTAATAATAATTGTTTATCGCGTTAAACATCCATTCGAGAACACAGTATTACTAATACATATTGTCTAAACATAAACTCAGTGTAAACCCTCATATTACATCCTTTTGTTGTAAGATACATTAATAACTAAATAAATAATATGATCTTATAGTCATAAACATAAGCATGCTTTGTGTGTATTATACAAAACAAAGAAACTAGGCCATATTATAACTGTTAAGCTTAAATGTTAACACTATTACCTTTATATTGCATCATTCTTTATTGTATAGACTATTAAATGCATCCTGGCATCGTGAGACATTTAGATGCAGTGAAATGAAACGTACTTTATAATGTTTCACTTGCTGTAGTCAGGAATTATAGTTGGCAAAAAGTCTTCTGGTAAAATGTGTGCACATTCAACTTACTCATGTAAATATCTCCTCTGCTGGATCGCGCTGTGTCTCACATAATGTTTATCTTTCTATCTCTCCTTTGTTTACTGTGATATGGACGTCTACTTTTGGCGCGGCGCCCTCACCTGGACGATTTTAATATGAAAAGCGAATAGCTCGTGGGCGTGATCTAATTATAAAATAATGAAGCAGACAGGAGAGACTGGACATCGTGTTGGTTTTATATAGATTACTTTATCACAGAATATTTGTTTTCGATAAAACTTACTTTGTTTAAAAGCATACATATCAAGCTTTATATAGACATATTGCTCATGTCTCTGTGTTGTGTATTGGCTGAGTTATAGTCTATTTTAATGAGGCGTTTCTGAATGAAGATCACGGAGATCAACGCGGCAGACAGCACACCCTTTTTGTTTTCTTTATTTCGCAAAATCACAATGTTTTTTTATTTACAATCAGAAATGAAAGAGTAATTGAAGTTCCTTTTGGGAAACTGCAACAAAACATGTATATGCGTTTGGTCCAGGTTTTTGGGCAATCCTTTAGGAGGCTTGGAGTAATATATCAAGTCAATGTTTGAATAAACTGACAGCTCGGATGACCAGATTATGCAAATCTGTAATAGCTGCTAATAATAGATATTTTAATGATTCGAAAATTATTATTTTTTCTATGTTTAAACTGTTTATGTAATAAAATATATTTTAGTTTGTGTTGTCCCTTATCAATACAAAATGATCACAAATTAAAAAGGATCACCCTGCATCTTTTGCTATATATACACACGTTTTATGTGTTGCTGAATTTGCAGCAAAATCACTCCAGTCTGCAGTGTCACATGATCATTCAGAAATCATTCTAATATGCTGATTTGCTGCTCAGAAAAAGGGTTATCAATGTTGAAAGCAGTTGTGCTGCTTCAGTTTTTTTATGAATAAAAGTTTTTTTAGTTTTTTTTTTTTTTGAGTATAGCATTTATTTAAAATAAATGTTTAATCTAATTTTTGACAATTGAGAATGAAAAGACATAGATACTTATTTTAACACAAAGCAAAAAGTTGATGTTTGGCAAAAAAAAAAAAACAAGCAGAATCACATTATACATAGCAGTGCAACACGTTTGGCTGCATTCCCAAAGCGGGTGGTAAACTCCATCTAAGGCTGCCGCGCCGGGGTGCGGTTCTTCTCGGAGTCGGGTTGCTTGGGAATGCAGCCCAAAGCGGGTGGTAAACTCCATCTAAGGCTAAATACCGGCACGAGACTTGAAAACGGAATGAAGAGTGAGTGTTCTTATACAGAGTCCAGATAGTGAACAGCTGTGTGTGAATCAGTGTTAATGACAAAACAGACGTGAAGAATCAGAGGAGTGCAGTGCCAACAGCGACATCAGGTGGCTGAGGGAAAACCCACAGCCCCGATCATGACAACGTGGTTTAGTGCTTTTTTGCAGGGTCTAATTGCATCTAAAGTGATTAATAGGCCTTTATTACACATACTGTACATTCTGTATTAATTTTTTTTCTGTACGATTTTTTATGTTTTTTTTTTCTAATGCTCATCATCACTGTATTTAATTGATTCAAAATAATCATAATAATAATGTGAAAATATTTGAAATTTAAAACAACAGTTTTATATTTTAATATACTTTAAAGTATAATTCATTTATGTGATGCAAAACTGAATTTTCATAAGACATTATTCCAGTATTCAATGTCTGGAAATACCATATGGTGTTATACTAATGTTTGTACAGTAATATTCATACTAACACAATTATCTTTAATTAAATATGTATTATGCACATTTGTTAACCATTCATTACCCTTATTGTGTTATTAATTGCAACATTACTTTCAGGACTTCAAAGATGTGTGATAATAAAAAGAGTGGAACTTACTAGAAGCCAGGCAGATGTGTTGGGGGGTTTAAGATAAACTATTTTCTAATTTCTAGTCAGCCTAAAGACCTTGCTTGAGAAGCAGGTTTGGATAATCTTGCTTTAAGGCATGACAATGATGTGGTGTGCATTGATGACACACTGACATGCTACACAATATATGTACAGTTATGATTAAGAGTTCTTACCCATATTCTTGTAAATTGTCACACAGTTCTCATCATTGTTGGCAAAATTTGGTTCATTTTGATCCCATGATGTATATACAACAGGCGAACCATCCACCCAGCTACAAATAGACAGAAAAATCATATTATAAAGCCAGCACAAATGTATTTAAATTAAACAATGTCTTCTAAATGCAGCTAAAGGTATGTGTTACATAATAACTATTATTACCGTTTGAACACTGTCTTTTTTACTCACCTAAATGATTTGTCCAACTCTACTATCATCCCAATGTAGTACTGATTCTCGGACTTCCTAGATATCTGTAAAACAGTATCAGTAGCCTTATTGAAATAATTATGCAATGATTGTCATGATCTGGGCTGTGGGGCTTCCCTCAGCCACCTGAGGTCGCTATTCCCTTTCCCTAGCACTGCACTTCCCTGATTGTATACACCTGTCATTGGCATTAGCACTCATCATCTCCTCACTTGTTCTCAATCACTCAGTCTATAAGAACTCTCATTTCCCACTCATCATCCTGTCTGCATTGTCTTCGTAAGTCTGTCTCTGTGTTTCGGATCCCTGGCTTTTGATCGTGTTCCCTGTTCTGTTTATTTTGTATTTGTTCTAGTCGTGTTGTGCCGTGTTGGCCTTTTGGTTTGTTTATTTGTTTGTTTATTTGTGTTTATTTAATAAATTCTCTTCCACCGCAATTGGACCCAGACCCCTTCCTTCTCTACGTGACAATGATTTTGCAAAACTTCTGTGACCGAATTTGAGTGTTTTCCCTCTGACCTACTCTTTCTATTCAGCTTTTCAACATTGTTTTACATTTTTGAAAGTCTCTTGCAGTAAGTCTTCTCTCAAACACCCTACTGCAACGGTCATTATTAGAAATGCATTTCGATAAAGTGAGTGTGTACATATCTATAAAAGCACATAAAACAGTTGCCATTTTTCAATCAGTGTTATGATCTGGGCTGTGGGGCTTCCCCCAGCCACCTGAGGTCGCTGTTTTCCTTTTCCTGCACTGCACTTCTGATAGCATTCACCTGTCCTTGTCGTTATCACTGATTACACGCACACCTGTTCACAATCACTATCTGGACTATAAGAGATCCCACTACTCACTCCGCATTCATGTCTGCATTGTCTTGTGTCTGTTATGTACTTTTGTGTTCTTGATTCCCTGGCCTTTTTATCTTGTTCTTGGTTTTGTTATTTTGTGTTCTGGTTATTAGTTTTTGTGCCGTGTTGGCTTTTTGGTTTATGGTTATTTTGTGTTTATTAAAAATATCCTACTTACCCTGCATTTGGACCCTGACCTCCTGACTTCACGTGACAGAATGCAGACATGAATGCGGAGTGAGTAGTGGGATCTCTTATAGTCCAGATAGTGATTGTGAACAGGTGTGCGTGTAATCAGTGATAACGACAAGGACAGGTGAATGCTATCAGAAGTGCAGTGCAGGAAAAGGAAAACAGCGACCTCAGGTGGCTGGGGGAAGCCCCACAGCCCAGATCATGACAATCAGTCCCCAAGGGAATGAACTGGCGAGCTGACGGAGAATGGGTGTAACTATCACCTCACAAAAGAAAAAAAAAAAAAAAAAAGATATATATATTGTGTTCCACAGTAGAAATAAAGTCATAAAGATTTGGAATGACATAAGGGTTATCATTAACTATTATTTAAATGGATTTCACATGACTGGCATCAGCACTGGCTTAATGCATTTATCTCTACGAAGTGAAGCTTAATCACTATTAATCCAGTGGTTGAGCCTCATATGCATGAACCTTGTTTTGTTCCTAAATTAACCAGTATTTTGAGTTAATAAACTGTCTCTCACTGAAGTCACAGTCACTTGCCACCACAACTGCCATAACAATGTAACTTCACTGAAACTGCTTAAAAATTTGAACCCCACTAATATTCAGACTCACAGCCTATCTAGAACGTGCGGGCAAGTGGAGTGATACAGCAGTGAAATATTCCAGTGCAGACATTGGCACTCTCAAAAGGCCAAATTTGAGGACCAGAACTATTGTATAAACAACAGTCCACAGAAAATAGAAAAATAAATCGACAGCTTGCTTATCTTTTTAGAAAGGGGAAAAAAACAGTAATTTACCTGCTTCCATAAAAATTTTCTCTCTGTTTGACCAGTAATGACAACAAGATCTGCATGATTCTTCTTGCAGAATGAGCGAGCATCTTCCATGGGTAGGCGGTCATCATTAATGAAATACTGACTACCATTGTACTGGATCCAGCCATCAGATGTCGTGTTATATTCCACTATAAGACAAAATAATTTAATTAATAATTGTCTTCATCTACAGTTGTGTGGTTTGTATTAGTCATATAAGTAAAGGCTGCACAATGCTCTCGAATATCTTCTGGTTGGTGACTGGTGAATAGTAATGATAATTGTTGTTGCTTTCTTCGATTTAAAAACAAATCTAGTAAAGGCACATGTTAACCTCTACTTACTATGGCAAATGAGTACTGTTTGAGTCTGAGGTCTGGTTACAGAATCAAATCACTAAGGGTGCTTCTGAGTAAAGTGGGGGTGCTCTAGTAAAGTGCTGCTGTAATGTGTAAACAAACATCACAGATATGTTGCTCCTAAGCACCACCATAACAAGAAAAGTAACGTACAGTGAGAGATTTACAAGATTAAGATTTAAAGATTTCACTTTGGTTCATATCAGTCGCACAATGTTCCATTATAATCAACAAAGCCATTTAAACTGCATAATGAATTTCCTATTTACATCATGTTTACACTTTGTTTGCAATGTTTAGAGGATTTGAGTGTGTGCAGAATTCAGCACTGAAAAAAAAGTCTCCAAACTTTCAAAAAATGCTAGTACAAATACAAATATAGCTACTAAATATTTTCAGGAAATTATCCTGATTAAAAAGAGCCTAAATTTACCACTGATCTGATCTAAAGATATTTCTCATTAAGCTATTACACATAAAACCAGACAGGCAGAAGTGAAGCACAGCAAAGAGAAACTAGCTGTACCTGTCACTTTGCGCTTTTGTTTGTAACTTCATGAAACATACATGGATTGTAGAAAATTGTCATTATTTTCTGAAAAATCTCCCAATTAAAAAGAGCCCAATAATATCACCAAAGGCACCTCTGACATAATTGAGAAAAGGCCAATGAAACTAGTTGTGCAGAATTAGCATAGCTGGCCACGTCCTGGATATCCGGGCATAAATATGTCAGCGCATCTGCTTCTGTTCTGAGGAGTCGAGAGGCGTCTCAACCCACTCAAAGGCAATCTGAAGTTGTGGCACAAAGGACACAACATGTCCGTCCCCTGCATTATGGAATGAGGGTTACCATACGTAACAGAGATGTTCCCTTTCAGTTGTTCACTGCGACATTGTGTTGAGTGTACGACACTAGGGGGTCCCTATACTAAATGCCACAATTGTCAGACAGCATCATGAGTGTACAGGGTGCAGATATTGACAAGTCTAAGTGTCAGAATAAATGCACCTCTCCTCCTCGTAACCTTCCAATGCCCAAGACTTAAACTTGCCCTCCTAATTGGAGGGCCATCATAAAGGCAGAGGTCCTTCAGTTGGAGCCTTTCCTCATAGTTTAAGTAAACAGAATAGAACAGGCGGTCTTGGTATCGAGCATTGAGACAGTGACTGTTCCCCCAGGGGATCACATCCTACCCAGAGGGGAGGTAACATGTGAATAACCACCTAAGGACTCAAAGGGGGAGTGCTACATAGGGAGGATTCTGAGGTGGGCTTCATGTAAGGGGAGAACTACTGAACTCAGAACCTAGAGACAGAATCTGAGGAATGCAAGGTGGAGAATATGGGGCCACATGAGGAGCCGCTACATGTGGAGCAACAACCCAATACAAGAGTTCACAATGAGGAAATCTACCTTATATTGGGCTCTAACAGCGAGTTCTTCCGTCGAACTTCGCTAAGCTAATAATCATAACATAACATAATCAACATACACTTTTTATGAATCGTGATTAATTTACTCCGTTATCTTGAAATTAAGTATACGTAAAAAAATTCAAGCACCCAAAACAGCACATGAAAAAAGCCAATAAACAAACCAAACAGATATTTACTGTGTATAGTATGCGTGCAGTGCAACAGCAAAGCACTTTACACTGAATATTGTGCAAGGCCAAATTAGCTGTTTGAAATACTGATGTTTATTGTCAAGATAAACAAAGTCGTCAAAGTTGTCAAAGTTGATTGTGATGACACAAGGACTGTGATAAAGATCTGTTATAGATGAGTGCTTGAGTGCTTCTCAATCTGTAGGACGCATCCTTGTAAGGCTGCATATCTAAGTTGCCATGTCATTAAAGGGGTCATAGGATGCCCATTTTCCACAAGTTAATATGATGCTTTAGGGTCCTAATGAAAAGTTTGTAATATACTTTAATTAAAAATCCTCTATGGTAGTGTAAAAAACACTAATTTTACCTGGTAAAAAATGCCTCTGTTCTCAGCAAGCGATATCAATACCTGGCCCTTTAAATGATATAAACCTCTGCTCACCCCGCCCCTCAGTTCTGTGGGGCGTGTCATTACATAGCACACGGGGTGTTGCCTAGAAAACAGTTGGGGGTATAGTTGTATAGTTTGGGAAAAATGACACTGGGGGGGCTTTGAAGGCACTGTACAACCTCATCCATTTAAAATGTAATTTAAAAACCGGAGTTGGAACCGAAACAAGATGACATCCGCAAAGAAGTTCAGCAATTACGGCTTATACTGGATGTGTCTGAATGGTTAGTAAACTTAATGTCACTTTGATTTATCTTTGTATAAGGGTATGTCAGGGTAGCATACTGAGAGAGATGTGTTTACTGAGGTACAGAGACGAACGCGGTGTGTTTACTGAGGTATAGCTGATTGAACGAGAGCAAAAAAGTGATCAGTTAACATAACTTATCCCGTCCTAATATTGAAATACATAAATGTGACCCTGGACCACAAAACCAGTCTTAAGTCGCCGGGGTATATTTGTAGCAATAGCCAAAAATACATTGTATGGGTCAAATTTATTGATTTTTCTTTTATGCCAAAAATCATTAGGGAATTAAGTAAAGATCATGTTCCATGAAGATTTTTTGTAAAATTCCTACTATAAATATATCAAAATGTAATTTTTGATTTGTAATATGCATTTGTAGGGGATCTACAAGTTCTATTTTGCAAGAGCTTTTATTTTGAAATCCGAAGTGAAATTCTTGGGTCACCTAATTTCTTCCCAGGGAATAAAGGTGGACAGAGAGAAAACCCAAGCATTGGAAACATGGCCTGCACCCAAGAGTGTCAAGGAGTTGGGGCAAGTACTCGGATTCATGAGTTACTACAGGAGATTTGTTCCTAGTTTTGCTCAGTTGGCCTGACCTCTTCATGCACTGGTTGGTAAAGGAGGGAAAGGAAAAACAAGTGAACCCCTTGACTGGACAACTGAGTGTCAAGCTGCATTTGATAAACTCAAGCAGTGCTTAATTTCTCCACCAAACCTCGCATACCCGGATTTCAGTCAGTCATTCGTACTCACAACTGATGGGAGCCTGCATGGTCTTGGGGCCGTGTTAAGTCAACGACAAGGGGGTGCTGAGCGTGTGATCGCATATGCCAGTCGGGGCCTTCGTGGTTCAGAAAAGAACGATATAAATTACAGTGCTTTCAAGCTAGAGTTGCTTGCATTGAAATGGGCTGTAACCGAAAAGTTCAAAGAATACTTGATCTACTCCAAGTTCTCTGTGATTACAGATCACAACCCTTTGCGTTACTTGGAGACAGCAAACTTAGGAGCTGTAGAACAACGGTGGATAGCTCAATTGGCGGAGTTTGATTTTGAGGTTTATTATAAGCCAGGACGACAGAACACCAATGCAGATGTGTTATCAAGAATTCCATCTGGTCAGGAGCCGGAGCAAGAGGACTCCTCTAAGGATTTCATCAAGATGAACTCGGATGAAGTGTGTGTGTTTATGCTTGTGGCCAGGTGCCAAAACGCAGCAGAAAGTACAAGCATCGGTCAATGTGTCGGTGACCAGGAAAGTCCCTGGATATAGCTGGAGTGACATAGAAGAGCAACAAAAGATTGACCCTCATATAGCTCCTGTCTATCGTGCTGTACTAAGTAACAAGAATCTCAATCCAGTTGAACAGCGCAACATGGATGTAGAATTAAAGAAGCTTGCTAGACAATTCATACGACTTAAGCTTAAAAAAGGAGTGTTGTTCCATACTATCCTTGACCCCCAAGACGGAGAAGAAATTTGTCAATTAGTGGTTCCAGAACCTTTGCGTCACAAAGTCTACGAGAGTCAACATGATCATTGTGGCCATTTTGGAGAGAGAAGCACGCTGGAGCGCATGAGACGAAGCTATTACTGGCCAACAATGAGTAAGGATGTTAAAAGCTGGATCCAAGAATGTAAGAGATGTGCCCTCGCGAAGGATGTCTTCCCTAAGATTAGGGCCCCAATGACGTGCACTAATGTGTCTGCACCGCTGGAAGTCCTCGCTATGGATTATACTGTCTTGGAGGAATCTGTAGGAGGATATGAAAATGTTCTCGTCTTAACAGATATGTTCACTCGTTTCATGGTAGCAGTGCCAACCAGGAATCAGACTGCCAACACTACGGTAAAAGCCCTTGGTTTGTCCATTATGGCTGTCCGGCACGATTACATTCCGACCAAGGTCGATGTTTCGAGGCCAGCATCATCAAAGAACTGTGTAAAATCTATGGAATAGGAAAGAGTCGCACAACTCCTTACCACCCGCAGGGTAACTCTCAGTGTGAAAGATTTAACAGAACCATGCACGACATGCTAAGGACGTTACCCCCGGAAAAGAAAAGGAACTGGAAAGAGTATCTACCTGAGTTAGTTATGGCGTACAATAGCCGAACCCACACTTCAACTGGCTACTCGCCGTTCTATTTGATGTTCGGGAGGGATGCACGAATGCCGATGGATATCCTCAACGGGAGAGACTTTGAGAATAGTGGAGTTGACAATCTTGATGACTGGGTGAAAAGCCATCACGACAGATTGATGACCGCTGTTGAAGTAGCCAACTCTGCAGCCCAGGAAGCTGCAAGACGAAGAAAAAGAGCCTATGATCGCAGATCATATGGAGCATATGGAACTTATGAGACCTGGTGACCATGTTCTGTTACGAAACCATTCACATAGAGGAAGGAAAAAGATACAAGATCACTGGGAACCCTTGCCTTATATTGTGGTGAAACAGAATCACGCAGACACCCAAGTTTGCACAATTCGTCCAGAAAAAAGGAGGCCCTTGTAAAGTTGTACATAGGGATCAACTACCCTCAGATTCCAGATTTTCAAATAGATGTATCTCGGCCAAATATTGCCCTGTCCTAACAAACCATATATCAAGCTTATTTATTGAGCTTTCATATGATGCATACATCTCAGTTTTGAAAAATTTAACCTTATGACTGGTTTTGTGGTCCAGGGTCACAAATGTGAGTGTTATGGTCTTTACTCATACGTTACCATTCTTAATGCAGTTGCATGGTTAACTGATCCAAAACGATTTAAAATATTTGTACATGACTTCTTAATCATTAACATACGCCGTTTTAAACCATCTAGCGTTACAAAGCTAAGCTTAATGTAGTTCCCTTTCGAAGGGAACTCTCACTGTGTCCTCTAGAGGGCGCTTTGGGGAACGCTGCTGACTCGTGTCTGAAGAATACATAGAAAAACTACATGAAATGGCCGGCGACAGCGTATGACGTCACCGCGGCTCGCACGTCGCTGCCGCTGCGTCACTACCGGGCGACCATAACATAAAAGAGGCGCCCATGCAATGCAATACATCTTCACTGTCTTCAGCTATCTCTTTGTCTATGAGTGCATCTATTCTCTCATCGGAGACCTGCGTGTGACGTGTGTGGTAATTTGATACCCACACTTTCACACTACCCGAACTATGAGGGGATAAGGCAAGCAATATTAGCTCTTGAGAGAGTAGAATGCAATCGGTGCATTCATTGCTTGGTTTTACGAGAGGCACGCTCTCATACCCACTTGCACGACTCTCAGCTGAGCGTGAGTGTGGTAAATTTCAGCACGTTCAGCTCCCGAGGGAACTAATGGGCTTATGGCGAAAACGCATTCGCAAAGGAGGGAGGTGAGTTTCTCTGTTCCTCATTTTGCATGATTGTGTCTGCCTCTCGCGGCATTAACAAACGCATTCGCGGCGTCGTCAGTGGCTCCTTGCTTGCCTTATTCCTGAGGGATTTGGCGCCTAAGCGGAGTTATGTTTAGCTCCCGCGGGAGCCGAATATGTGCTGCGCGTCGCGATTGTGGAGTTAATTTACCGCCAAAAAAAAAAAAAAAAAATGGGGGATTTCCTGAGACTAGTTCAGCCATGATTATGGCAGAACAGTCTTACTAACTGCAGCTGTCTGAGGCTAGCTGTGTGTTAATGCTCCCCCCTTTAGGGTATTGGAAGCTTTCGGTCAGTTTTTCACCTTGGTTGGTCCTTCCTACACACAGATACCTGAAGATGTCTGTGTGTTGGTTTTCTGAATGCTCCCTTTTGGGGGCTGTTTTCAAAAGGACTAACCAGAGGTCTTTCACTGATCTGTTAGTTTTCCAGGCTCATTGGCCTTTCTGGATTTATGTGGCTATGGACTAGGTAGATCACTGCCTTTAAGTCCTTCATTCCATGAAGGCCCAGGCCAGATTTTAACTCCTTAAACAGGGTTTGTTTAAGTTAGAGTTAAATGCAGGTCACTTTGGGTGAGTACGATCCATTTTTCTTTTTAACAAAAGAAAAAGGAACTTCATACTGTCTCAGGCCTGTGTGTTGTGTTTTTGCTTCTCAGAGAAAAATTACAAGTCTACGGCGGATGCTCCCCCTCTGATCCTACGGATTATGGTTACGGCAGTGTCCGTCCTCTCCACGCCACAGGCTGTGCAGTAAACCACCCCTACAGCATATGTTAGACATAGGACTTATGTCCTCTTCAAGGTAAGCTCCCTAAGTTTCTTTCTTAGGATTGCCCTTGGCATGTTTAACACTGTCCATTGCAGGCCTGTTCTGAGAATCCCTCTAACCTGCTCCGGGGAATTTATGTCCCGTTAAGGCAGGAACATAAATCCACCTGGACGGGGGTCTGTCGATCCCCCTGTTAGCTTAAAAAAAAAAAAAACGAAGGCAGGGTCGGTTCGACCGAGGTAGTACTCCCCTTTCCGCGGGAAGGGTTTATTCAGAGTACCGTTTCTCGCTAACAGAGCCAGGTTTCCTCCCGGTTCATCTGGGTTTAGGGCCTGTCCTTCTTGTCCAGGCTGATTCTCACTCTTCAGGCCTCACGCACGAGCTGGGCTCTCCCCTTTCCAAGGAAAGGGTCCCCAATGAGCGCCCCCTCGCCAGGACGGGCGTTCCTCCCTGGCCTTCAGGATTAGGAGTTTGTCCTCATGACTTACAAGATGTTATTCTGGATCTGTTTTTGTGTGTTGTGTTTATTCCTTAGGAAGGAATATTTATAATTCAATGAAGCACCCCTCCCTCCGGTCGTATGGTGGTGCTTGTCTTCCAACACTTCGATCCAGAAGGGACAGCCTACAGAACAGGTTTCCCCCTTTCAGTGGTTAAACGTGGGAGTTTTTCCCTTCACCTAGGTAAGCGTCTTAAAAATACATTTTAGGATTGCCCTAGCATGTTTAACTCTGTTGCAGATAGCCTGTGTACGAGAATCCCCTTCGTGTCCTCTCCTAAGTGAACTACAGGATTCTGTTGGACCCTGTTTAGGTAACCCAGAGGAAACTTCCTCTTTTAGCATCTGGTTTCCATGGAGACAGAGCTTCTCTAACCTGTTGAGATAGGAGTTCACTTGAATAGAAGTGCTGGCAGGCCACCCCCCTTTTTTACAATACGCCTGAGGGTGGGGGAAGTGCTCGCTGCAGACTCGAGCAACTAAAGGATGCTCCCTTTTCTGCGGAAAAAGGTTTAAATTGAGCACCACCTGGTGACCACTTTCCAATTTTGGGTTATGATTCCAGTCTACTTATGTGAACGCTCCCCTTTCTGCGGAAAGGGTTTTACTAAAAACTGAGCGTCACTCTGTGACTCATCTCAAGCCACCTCATTCTAGCCTGAGGGCCGGGGTAATGCTTGATGTAGAATCTACACCCAGGTTGACGGATGCCTCCCTCTCTGTGGAAGGGCTTGAGCATCTTTCGGTGTTAAAACACCTCAGAAAGCTGGCACCTTAGGGTCGATTCTCGCTCCTCAGGCCTCATTTCACTTCCCTTTCCGAGGCAAGGTTTTACGAAGTGTTAAACCATAGGATGGTTTTTCCCCCTGACCTCAGGGTTAGGAAGCTGTCCTCATATTTAATTCCGGAGCTACCCAGAATTCTTTAAGGCAAACCAAACAGTGCTCCCCCTTCTGAGGAAAGGGTCTCTTAGAGCTTAAGAACTCCCGTTCCTCCCTGTGCGCAGGGTTTTTGTAACTGACCTTATAGCTCCCCTAAGTTTAGGGTTCCCTTCAGAGCACCATCTCAGGGTGGAAAGTTTTCCTCCCTTCCTGGGGAGGGAATCTACCCTGGGTAGACTCTGAGAGTGACTACCTTCTACAAGGATGTTGGCGTGCCCCCCCTTTTCCTAAGGGTTCACTGAATCAGAAGCACCACTCCTTGGTGGCCGAGTTTCTTCCCTGTGCGTCAGGGTAAGGAGTTTGGCCTTCATACTTCAGGTTTTACTCTCCAGCCTTGGATTCTGGATGAATGCTCCCCTCTACGAAGGAAAACAGTGAGAGCATTCGCTCCTGTTGGGCTACGCAGCTCCCCTTCTTTGGAAGGGTCCCCTTGAGCGCCAACCCACCTTCGTGAGATTGCCAGACCTTTATAAGGTCATGTGGACCGGGCTGTGCACGCTCCCCCTTTTTATTAAGGGTTCCCTGAGAGCAGTGCCCCTTCTGGAGAACGATCCTCCCTGTGGATCAGGGTTAGGAATTTGTCCTCTACTATCGTCTACTACTACAGGATGGTCTCAGCTCCATGTTTTATCTCTGTTGACAGATAGCTTGCGAGCCTCTGTCCAGAGTAGGGTGTAGCATGGCAATCCCCTCACCGTGAGGGTTATTCCCTTTTTTTTTCCGTCTCTTCAGACGGCATGGAGCTGATAGTGAAACCCCCTGGGAAAACACTCTCCTTAAACCCGATCATTTCGGTAAGTGTCCCACGCTATGCCTGGGCGTCTTTCTTAAAATCCACAAGAGTGGTAAGTGCACATACACCTGGGGCACTTCTAATAAATCCACGTGTTGGTAGGTTCCCACCAAGTTTTGGGTTCCTCCTTAAAAACCCTTTATGGTATGGGTTATGCGTCTTGCCTCGTTTCCATTTATTGGAGTTGGCTTACAACCCCGGTTCCCTGGGTTCAACTCTTTAGATATCAGTGCTGATGTCTGCCGACCATCCACTATCAGGGCGTGCCACTACTAGTGGCCCTTTGAACGGACTTAGGACAGGTTTACTGCCCTCATATGGGAGCCAGTTCCTGAGGGAACTAGGCCCGATGTTGCGGTAGTTCCTCGTTCTGACAAGTCTTACAAGTTTACATCGAAACTTAGCCGTTTCCCTCAGAAGGAATTACTCTAATTCCAAGCCTAGAGCTGTGCCCTGGGTTCTAACCCAGTCCAGGTAAGTGGGTAACAGTTCAGGCCTCTGGCCGTGGGGGATAACGTTTTGACAGCCGTCACCACGTCCTAGTAGGGGCAATTCCTCTCAGAATTGTTGCTTAGTGCTCGCTGGAATAGCATGCACTCCCCTCAGCATGGTAGCGTGGGTATATCCGTTCCCCAAAGCGCCCTCTAGAGGACGCAGTGAGAGTTCCCTTCGAAAGGGAACGTCTCAAGGTTACGTATGTAACCTCAGTTCCCTGAGAATAGGGAACGAGACACTGCGTCCTCTAGACTTTTTCGCCATGCTTTGGACGATAGCTTCAGACATTGAAGATGTATTGCGTTGCACGGGCGCCTCTTTTATGTTATGGTCGCCCGGTAGTGACGCAGCGGCAGCGACGTGCGCGCCGCGGTGACGTCATACGCTGTCGCCGGCCATTTCATGTAGTTTTTATATGTATTCTTCAGACACGAGTCACGCTGCAGCGTTCCCCAAAGCGCCCTCTAGAGGACGCAGTGTCTCGTTCCCTATTCTCAGGGAACTGAGGTTACATACGTAACCTTGAGACGTTTTACTACAACGTACACAGTTTGTAAATAGACAATCACCTTAATTCATTGTTTATTATAAACGTGCGTTTATGAATTATATTGAGTGTTCTCCTACAATTGTCTGTCATGTGCTTTTATTTATGATATGATTTTTTTTGAAGTAGCAAATGAAAAATGCATTAAATACATTTTCAGACAAAGGTCGTCCTAATGATTCCCAGTTTGGTTTAAGATAATTAAAGCAACAGTTTTTCAATAACGAAAAGAATATGTAAAAATATGGTATTTGGGGTAAAAGTCGCCCCTGCTGTTGGAGCTAAAGACACAATAATTTACAAGATAATTAATAGATGACTGACTTTTGTATTTATCAAAATAAGCAGAAAATAGTACAAACATTGCTAACGTGATTGTTTTAAACAAGTATAACTTCGACATTATTTAATGCATGTGGCCACTTTGATTAACTCCTAAGTAGTGGTGAGGTATTTGTGAATCAACAGAAAAAAATGTTTTCATAAGTTATGAAATATGTTTTTTGTGCCATGAACTCTAATATGTCATAAATTTCATACAGCTCAGATAGTCATGTGTCATATGTAATAATATGTATATATGTAATAAAATATTAATGGAATTAAGTAAATGAGATTGGAATTGGGGATAGAAAATACCTGAAAACAGAGGAATGCTAATGAACAATGTGTATGCAGCAATTGGCTCTTTACCTTGGGTTACAGTCGTTGGTGGAGGTTTTGGAGTTGTGCCTTTTGAGGGAGAAAGAAAGAAAGAAAGAAAGAAAGAAAGAAAGAAAGAAAGAAAGAAAGAAAGAAAGAAAGAAAGAAAGAAAGAAAGAAAGAAAGAAAGGATAAAAATACTCAATATATCTCAATATTTTTATATTTACTCTGAAATAATAACAATAATAATAATAATAATAACTAATTAAATAATTAATTAAACTTGGTGACCACTACAACAATTTGTGTATGTTTTTACAACAAAGCAAGTTCTTTTAAGAATAAAGAAAAAGAAGAAACACAAAAAGAACAAAGAAACAAATTAAAGCATTACATAGAAAAAATATCAGGTTTGCATCTGTGACAATTGGTTTGCATTTACACTCTGAGACTTAATTCACAGATTTATCCATGCATGTGTACAGTACCTATTGGTATCTGGCAAATCCAGTTATTATAGGCTTCACAATCACGATCGTTCCACTTGCGTCCATAATAAAAGCCGCTTTCTGCACAGTGCTCTTGATTGTTGTAGTTGTTTGGTTCTCCAAACCCCCAGTTCTCAAAATCTGACTAATAATAAATATATACACACATTCACACAAGTAAAACTTATGCAAAAAGGTATGGAGTATGACATTGCAGTACTGACCATTATGACCTTTACATAAACTAGGCCCATTCTCCCCTTAATTAAAATTTAGTTTAAATGAAAATGTTTTTATATTTTTATACCTCAGATACAGATACATGATTAATTTGACCTCAAAGTAGCACAAATGGCCATCACACAAAATAGGAGCAGTAATGGAAAAGCACTTACAGGGGTTCCATCAGTCCACACAAAACCAGAATTACTATCTTGCAAACTAAAACCTATCCATGCTGGGTCTCCACTTATATACCTGCAGAATAAAGACAAGTTTCCCATCATTTTGAAGTTCCTTGGTGTACCCTACATTATCAGTCATAAAATAAATACAAATACATAATTATATCAGTACAAAACTACTTATGTGTGAGCACTCACGGTAACTTGTTGATTTGTAGTTGAGAGTGGAAGCTTGCCAAGTCACCACCAATAGCTCGACAGAAATCACGAGCATCAAACCAAGTCTTTTTCTCGTCATTTTGCTTCTGGTATATCTAAGAAGTAGACATTAAAAGAGTGATTGTCTTTTTCTGCATCATGGGGGATGGACAGCAACTAAGCACATTAAAGAAATTGTCATTAAAAACTCAACATGATGCAAAAAAGTTGAGCAGAGATGGGGGTGGGCGATATAAACTAAAGTATCACAATATTTTCCAGACAATATCAATATTATATTGCAATATACACCAGATTACCGAGAGACTGCATGCAGTTTGCTGCTTACTCTCAGGTAAGTTCAAAGTTTTGTGCTTGGGGCATTGAGGGAGCTGGGTTTAGTTTAACATGAAATACAGTCTTGTTTCAGTGCAGTGTGCCTTCAGGGCTCCCGCTGCTGTGGCATCACAGTTTTCATGTAATCCAGGTCGAAGCACCAGCTGTTGCTACTATAACCTCTAGAGAAGTTATCGTATGAGACCTGTATTCGTTGTCGTGAGTATTATATCCGCAGATTACCAGGTATGTAAACTGTTGTAATTGTAAAAGTTTGCATGCTCTTAGGTTGTAGTTTTTTGTTATTGTTGTGTTGGGGTGTGTGTGTGTGTGTGTGTGTGTGTGTGTGTGTGTGTGTGTTCATGTCACATTAATATGGCTCTTCCCCTATCCCTTGCTCTTTGAGACACGCTGCTGCTTTGACTGCTCAGACATGTCCAAAGTTCAATCGGGCTGAACTTTTTTTCATTTTGGTTGTGTTGGTCTTTATTTGTGGTTGTGCAGATTTGTTGTTTGAGATACCTATGTCGGTGACCGTGAGATTCTCTTTTGTGTGTGTGTGTTTAAGGTTTCCTTAATGTATTGTTTCTGTATTTGATCTATTTTGCTTATATTGAGTATATTGTAACTTGTTTTCTTTTTTGTTACACTGGATTGTTCTGAAAGGTGATCTTTTTATTTATTTATTTTTAATTGACATTTAACCAATTGATTTGCCCTCTTAATGTGATTTTCTTTTTTTCTTTTTTTTTTTCTTTTTAGAAGCTAAGTGCTTCCTGAAGCAGGCTGATTTCTGACTACACCTTGAGGCATTACGTAACCTCAACCTTAACTTAACCTTAGGGGTTGTCACTATTGCCATGACTGCCCCGTAAACATGTCAAGAACGCTACTCTAGAGCTTCTCCATAAGATGGCCACCATGTCAAAGTCTCATCATGTTATAACTGCCACACCAGATTTTTTTTTACGACCAAACCTTCATGCCAGGATTTGCTCACGTCACGTCTGCCAAGCCAGTGCCTGCAAATGTCACGTCTGCTACACCAAGGCCTGCTCACATCACGCCTGCCAAGCAAGGGCCTGTTCACGTCATGCCAGCCACTCACGAGCCTCATCGCATGATAGTCGCCATGCCTGAGTTCCCGGCCAAGATGGCCGCCATGCCTGAGCCTTGCCACACCATGGCCATCACATCAGAACCTCGTGAAGTCATAGCTGTCACTCCAGAGTCTCTACCATCATGGCTGCCATGTCTGAGCCTATTGCAAAGATAGAGCTTGAGCCAAAACAGAAAAGACTATTGGCCAATATTATGGATCCACCGATGGTGAGTGGCTAGCATCACGGTGGCCTTAACACCTTCAAACCCCTTGGCCTCCAGAGCGGTACTGCCCATGATGGTGGTTGCCAACTTGTGTGTATGGGCTGCACATTGCTCTCCAGTCAATGAATCCGCTCCAGAGCCTGGTCCAGCCCATGAATCCTCTTCAGAGCCTGCTCCGGTTCACAAATCCACTCCAGAGCCTGCTCATGTCAATGAAACCGCCACAGAGCTTGTTCTAGTCCGTGAATCTGCTCCAGAGCCTGCTACAGTCCATAAATCTGTTTCAGAGCCTGCTCAAGTCCATGAATTCACCCCAGAGCCATCTTGGTTGTCTTCTGCACCATCAGCTTAGTGGTCCTTGGCTCCACTCTGATGGCTATCTGTTCTGTTACACTGAATGACAGTATCACTGTATAAATAACAATTTTAGCATTTTATTGATATTATAGATAAATGAGGAATGTTTAACGTTGACAAATGTGTGTTAAACTTAAATATTAATATTTGAATGCATTTTGGTATTGTTTAATTTGTGATATTGATTAATTATATGAATGATGAACGATAGCACTACTCATTCTAAACGTGTGCTGCATGTCCCACACATCTTAATAAAAGGTCTAACAGCTGAAAATGCATATCAGAGCAAAAACAAAGACCTGTGGTCAAAATAACTGTGGCTTGTGTCAAGGCACAGATCTGGGGAAGAGTTCAGAAAAAAAATCTGCTGCATTGATCTTCACAGACATATTTGGAACAACTAGGACTCTTCCTAGAACAGGCCTCCTGGCCAAACTGAGCAATTGATGGAGAAGGAGCTTGGTTGTACTGGTAGCCAAAGCTGATGGTCACTCTAGTTGAGCTCCATGATCATATATTCAGATAGAACAAATTTACAGAAATTTAAATTTTACAAACATCTCTGCTTCAACATCCGGTCTTTATGGCAGTCTGGCCAAACTCAATCCTCTCCTCAGTGAAAACATCCTCAGGGAATTTGCATAAACAGAAGGTTCACCTTCCAACAGGACAATGACCCTAAGCACACAGAGTGGCTTATACACAACTCTGTGAATGTTCTTGAGTGGCCCAGCCAGAGCGGCGGTTGCACTCGTGGGGATTGCAAATAGATCTGGCAGAATAGAGACGGGCAAGTCCCTATCTTCTTCCTCACCTGCCAAATCTACCGCCCGCTCTCTGGGATCAGAATGAAACGAGGTGTCGAGGTTGTGGGCAAAACCTTACTTGGCGCGTCTCTACAGCCCCACCTCCGTCCATTATGCCCATGTGGCGGGGCTGTCTGAGCACGCTTATAAGGCGATGCATCGGGTGGAACAGGCGCTTGCGTGCTATCTGTCCCCCGACACGGCATCGTCTTTGAAGGCTCCGGCCTTGCCCTCCAGAGTGCTGAGAACCACCTCGGCTCTGGTGGGCAAGGGGTATGCAATGTCCCCTCTGGTTCTCTCTGAATCATCCAGCTCCCCTAGGGTTCCCGGGAGTTGTGGTGAGAGTGCACTGGGACGGGGTTCGACTTCTTTTAGTGGCCCCGTACTTGCCAGGCCGAGTATGGTTCTCGGACCTGATTTCCCTCCTCAACGGCTCTCCCTGGGAGATTCCCGTCAGGAGGGATCTCCTCTCACAGGCAGGGGGCGACATCCTTCACACCCACCCGGAGCTATGGAAGCTGTGAGTGTGGCATCTGAGGCCCAGCTCATAGCTTCCGGTCTCTTAACCGAGGTTGTGGAGACCATCCTCCAATCCAGAGCTCCCTCCATGAGGAAACTGTACGCCTTGAAGTGGAGACTCTTCACTTCTTGGTGTGGAGACCACCAGCTTGACCCACTTAACTGCCCAGTTGGTACAGTGCTGGAGTTCTTGCAGGCCTGTCTCTCCACTGGGTTGACCCACTCCACCCTGAAGGTCTATGTGGTGGCCATTGCGGCCTACCATGCCCCTCTTGGTGGCTCCTCAGTGGGCAGACACCTTCTAGTTACACGTTTCCTCCGCAGTGCGCTGAGGCTGAGGCCTCCGGTATGCTCTCACGTCCCTTCCTGGGACCAGGCCATGGTGCTAGAAGCTCTCTGTAAACCTCCTTTCAAGCCCCTAGATAAGGATTTTTGATCGTCTACTTACTATTAAGACTATGTTTCTTCTGGCTATTACTTCTCTTAAGAGAGATGGGAATCTTCAGGCCCTCTCAGTGGCCCCTTCTTTTCTTGACTTTGTGCCTGGTATGGCCAAAGCCTTCTTGTATACCAGAACGGGATACCTTTCTAAGGTCCCCACCTCAGCTCCTCGGCCCGTCGTAATGCAGGCCTTTCACCCTCCTCCCTTTCGGGAGCCTGACCAGCAGAAGCTTAATTGTATGTGTCCAGTGCGAGCACAGAACTGCCCTGTGGAGGAAGGGGGACCAATTGCTAGTCTGCTACGGTCCTTCTAGGAGAGGTCGTCCTGCTGCGAAACCTTCCCTCAGCTGGTGGATTGTGGATGCCATCTCGGTAGCCTACGAGTCCTCTGATCTCCCCTCACCTTTGGGGGTCAAGGCTCACTCTACCCGTGGCGTGTCTGCCTCTAAATCCTTTTTCTCAGGTCTGCCCCTTCAAGACATCTGTAACGCCGCGGGCTGGTCCACGCCCCTGACCTTTGCTAGGTTCTATGGCCTAGATCTTCGAGCCTCTCCCAGCTGATTCGTTCTCTCGCCCTAATTTCGGGCAGGGATTCTCCTCAGTATGGCGGCGTGGGCATTCTCATTCCCCTAGCAGTTTGACGCAGCTCGAAGTTCCTGAAATGGAACGTTTTAGGTTACGACTGTAACCCTTGTTCCCTGAAGGGAACGAAATGCTGCATCTCGAGGCCATACTTCCGGCATCCCTGCAGCGCTTGTTTCATTCCGAAGCTGACGCTGTTCTCACAGCACGTACTTTTAAGCTTCTTGGTTGGTGATGTCATGACGCCCATGATGTCTCGCGATTCGATTGGACTGATTACACACATGATTCAGAGCATGCTCAGGCTGAAGGCATTCCCTAGCGTTTCGACACAGCTTCTCGTTCCCTTCAGGGAACAAGAGTTACAGTCGTAACCTGAGACGATTTTTTTAACATTTTATTTTAATCCATAAGTACATACAATGCATTTGTTTTATTGCTTCCATGTATGGTCTATTCTCCTAACTACATGAGGAGCAGTGACCATTTTGAGTGAAAAACCTCAACCCTGTCACACTCAACCCCATCACAAATAAATGTATTTCTCATTGTTACGGAGTTGCAAACTTGTGACGGAGTTGAGTTATTTACTTAATTTATTAATAATTTGTAATAAAAAAATAGTCATGGTAATCATGACAAATCATATTTTTATTTTTGCACTCACATTTGCAGCAGAAAGACAGTGTTAAGCAGGCAGATGTTGACCCAAAAATAAGGAGACAATATGAGAGAGAAACAAAACTAAAAATTTAAACTGGAGGCAATTTATCTTATATATATATATATATATATATATATATATAGGGAAGACAATTAAGTTAAAATGTTACAGAATCCCAGGAATTACCCACATTTAATATATATATTTTTTTAAAAATCATACTGAAGTACAATAAATATCGCAAACTTTAAAATTTTCCTCAAATAATATTCTAAACAGTGACTTTAACTTCTACCAAAGTCATTTTTGGTAAGATATCTATATTTTACTTAAGTGTGGCTTTCAGGTACTTCATCCAGTACTTGAATATTATTCCGAGTAGTAATAAAAATGTTTACATAATCAACATATGCAGATACAGAATACCCTAACTCTGAATTATCAACTGGGAACTGGCAGGCCACCTCCTATCTTAAGCATAACTAAAGTCCCTTCATTCAGTAATTTTACAATTATATTCTGCCCAAATACAAAGGTTTTTAAAACTTTTATTTTAAAATTAAATATTCATGACCCACATGGTCAAAGTCTTTTTCTTGGTAAATAGACAAAAAAAAACACATCAAGACTGTTTGTATAATAGACCATATCAATTACATCCCTCATAAGAAAAAAGGTGCATTATTGTACACCCCAGAATACAGTTTGTTCTCTTTTCACCACAATATGCAAAACATTTTTATTTCTATTAGCCAAACATTTAGACAGTATTTTATAGTCTAGACACATTAAAGACACTGGGCATCAATTCTTTAATAACCCTAGGTCTCCACTTTTTGGCAGGAGTGATAACACAGCTCTCTGACAGATGTGCTTGTTTGATAAAAAAAAAAAATCCCTTTTAAAACATTCACAAAATACATCATACAAATCCTCACCTAAAAAAAACTCCAAACACTCAAAAAAAAAAAAAAAACCTTCTGCTAGTAAACCATCGACTCCTGGTGACTTTCCTATAGAAACCTGTTGCACCGCCTTTGATAGTTTATTAAAAGAAATCATCATGACCAATTAATTTTTGTCCTGGTCTATATTTAGGATGATTCCTTAAGAACTAGTCCATACATTCAACAGCACAGCCCATATTACTAAACAGTTCTTTGTAAAATTCTATACACATCTTTGTCATTTCTTTTGGATCTTAAGTAATTGTTCCATTTTTTCTTCTAAGATGAAACATACATTTCTTTTGTGCTTCCTTATGTTCAAGTCCAAAAAAATAAGCAGTTGGAGCATCCAACCTTTAACTCTTTCTTCCAACAATGATTTCAACTCCATTGTTTTCTTTTTTTAAAACATCTCAATTATCACCAGTAAAGTATAGAGTGCAACAAGGATCTGTTATAGGCCCTCTGCTATTTTCAATATACATGTTGGCCCTTTGTAATATTATTAGAAAATATGGTATTTGTTTCCAATTTTGTGCTGATGATATTCAAATATATATCTCAACAAGACCAGCTGAAACTTCTAAATTATCTAAGCTGAGTGTGTTAAAAATGTAAAAGACTGGATTACCAATAATTTTCTCCTATTCATTTGGATAAGACAGAAATATTACTTATTGGACCAAAGAAACAGTACACAGAATCTCTTGTATTACAATTTGCGTCTAGGCGCATGTACTGTAACTTCCTCTACAGTCAAAACTTTGGGTGTTATATTAGACAGAAACTTGCCTTTTGTAAATTATATTTCCCATGTTACAACAACAGCATTCTTCCATCTTGCCAAACTACTGGACATGCTAACTGTTTTTGATGCAGAAAAGCTATTTGATACATTTATGACCTCAAGACTGGACTATTGTAATGCACTGCTGTGTGGTTGTCCTGCATCTTCAATAAACAAGCTACAGGTAGTCCAAAATGCAGCTGCTAGAGTCCTCACCAGGTCAAGAAAATATGATCATATTACCCCAATTTTCTCTGCACTGGCTACCTATTAAGTTCTGTATTAGTTACAAAACATTACTACTCGCTAAAAGGCCCTTAATGCTTTAGCTCCTCCGCACCTAACTAGTTTTCTATCATGCTACAATCCATCATGCTCCCTAAGGTTGCAAAACGTTGGACCTTTGGTAGTACCTAGAATAGCAAAGTCCACTAAAGGAGAGCGTTTTTGCATTTGGCTCCTAAACTCTGAAACAGCCTTCCTGATAACGTTTGGGGTTCATACACACTCTCTCTGTTTAATTTTAGATTAAAGACACATCTCTTTAGCCAAGTATTCACATAATGCATCTCATAATCTTATACTTTAGATATATCAGTATATCTGATCAAATGCACATTACTATTCTTTTGCTTGGATTGAACAATTCATTTTTGCTTGGTTGGAACAGCAGCTATGCTAATTTTGTCTCTATTGGTTTCTGCCACAGGATTGACATCCCATAACTAGGAAAAACTGAGAATTACACACGCACCATTATATTGTTTATTCAGACTGATTCGGACACAAGAGGTGTGATTTATGGCATGAACAATTTAAAGCCACCTATAACCAGTCACATCCAACCATATGGTGATGGAGGCATTTCCCGCCCTCACGTGACTTTTCCCTATTCATTCTCAATAACCCTCCCCCAAAAACTCACGGCACGCATTGGACTCGAGAGAGCGAGAGAGACGTGGACTCTTGCTATAACTTTACCTACTGGTGTCACTGTTGGACAATGTTTCTTTAGAAAAAATAAGTGATTTATAAATTTTACATTTTACATTTTGTAATATTGGCATTGTTTTATTTATTTACTATTTTTTTTCTCATCCAATATTTTGATATTGCGCTCTCTTTATTTTTCAGTACCACAACTGAGGTGCTCTTGAGCAAGGCACTGAACCTACACTTCTCCCCAGGTGCAGTAGCAAAAAGGTGTGTGTTCACGGTGTCACAGTGCTTACTGCTGTGTGAGGGCACTTGGATAGGATAAATGCAGAGCACAAATTGAGTATGAGACACCATACTTGGCCACACATCATGTCACTTTCACCTTCACTTTTATATGTTTAATCATTTCTGTATTTTTTTACTACACTTTAAATTACCATTATGTTCAATTTAACCACTAAGAAGATTATAAATAGACAGCCTTTTTAATTACCTGCCAATAAAATGTAGTGGATGGCAGAGCATTTCAAGTTAACCCAACCTCTGTTATGAGTGTTGCATGTCACTCTTTCAGGAATGAATGTATTTGTGCACATTTACCTGAACGCAACTCCTTGGATCTGTTTTAATCCAGTCAGCTGGACAACTGAGAGGCTGTGTAGTTGGGGGCACTTGCGTGGTAGTAGCACCCTCTGCCATTTTTTTACAGATGTATTTCTGTTTACTGTTACAGTCCAGTACATCCCATAATCCTGCTGATGTTCCTGTTAACATGGCCACACAACCTTTGTGCCTTTCTGGAAGGTGAAGGAACAAAAGAACAAAAATTAGATTTGGATTCAGGTAGATTCAGGCATGACTTCATGTGACACACAGCATAATACATAATATGTACATTTCAAAAATCTTAAAGTTTTAAATAAATTGTGATTTACTAATCAACATACCTGGCATACCAGCATTAAAGTGTGTAAATGTGACTTTATCACTATTACTCCACTGAAAGCGCTCAGGTCGTTCAGTATTACTTAAGCCAGTCCAGAAATACTTCTCAGGCCTAAGACCGACCAAGCTGATGAGAAAAGCATTCTCATACCTAATTAAAGACACAGCATTTAAATAATGTTATATGTATGCATACAGACAGTAATGAAATAAATAAATTACATAAAATCCTGGGTCATATTTTCAAAAAAAAAAAAAAAAAAAAAAAACACTAGGGGAGAAAGTAATATTTTCATAAGGAAACAGAAAGCTGATTTTTTTTTTATTATTTGATTAAAGTAGTTGTGATACATTCTTAATATAGAACAACAGGAATGGATTAAACCTAAAAAGTGAATCAAAACAAACTAATTCAAGCACACACACACACACACACACACACACACAGACAATAAACAAAGAATTTTCTGAACTTCACAATAAATCATCGCCAATTACATGTCTATAGTAAACAGTAGGGTACATAAGGGCTAAAGGCGCATCCGGGTAAAATATTATGGATTTATTTTATTATATGTCCCAGGAATAATTTCCTATATAATTCACAAAGAATCCCTTGTTTTTCTCCTCAAATCCTCTTTTCGGGTCTTTTTCCGGGTTCCCTTTGATCTTTTTTATCAGTATTTCTTGCATCTAAAGCAGGTAAATTCTAAATATTATTAAATGAAACAACCCATTTTTGTGAATTAATCAATGTATCTATCAATGTTTCATAAAAAACATATCTATATTTTCTGCGGTCATGCACTATGGAAGTAGTAAAAAAAAAATTCTAAAAGGTGTACCTTTAGTTCAGTTGTACCCTATATAATTACCAACAAATATCGTCCACATTACCTGTTGGCAACATCAACCAAACGGGCTCCTGTCTGCTCGCATTTCAGTTTGGCCTCATTAAAAGACATGCTTTCAATGGCAATATTATAGCAGTAAGAGCCGTATCTAACCCAACCCTATGGGAACCAGAGAGATATGACTTAATCACATGACAATTCCTCATATATCTTAAACCATTAGAAATAAAGCAGTCATTCTTGAGACATGGGACAAAACATGTCCAGCAAATATAACTGCTATTAGTTTTAAAAATAAAATAAAAAATATTTTTAATTGTAAATGTTATGGGGATTAATAATAGAATGTATTTAACACAATTATCCCCTTCAATTTAATTTTATAATTATTATGTGAAATCTATGAGACTTATTGTCTTTATTCATTCATATGCTATCATATGCTATGAAATGGATAAAAAAGTTTTTTTTAATTAAATTAAATTCATTATATTTAATTTAATTAATATGCTGAGGTGCTGACTTATGAAGTAGAGTTTTTATTATTATTATTATTATTATTACAAAGAAATGCTTCATGTCAATAACAACATCTTGTGACAATGTAGTTAGAATATGCAGACAAAGTCAAAATTTGTTAACAAAAGCAATATAAGATTATATATTTTAAAAAAGCCTGTAGCACACATAATGATAGATGAATTTATTTATATTAGATATTAGTCAAATATTGTTTTGATATTTTATTTTCTCTTTTGTTTATTAAAGCTTAAAACATAGAACTTAATCTACATCAGACTCACAGCTAGGCATCCAGGACTGACAACCTCCGGGGTGCCATTAGGCTTGCTAGATGATTTCTTTTTGCAGATGTAGCCACGCTCTGTCTCACACATATGGTCTGCCCATCTACCTTCCTATTACAGAGGCAAAGGTCAAAATTACAGCTACCGTGAAATCAATAACATATAATAATAATTAGAATATACATTCAATTAGCAATTATTACACATCGGATAATCAAAATATTACATTCGAAAAATGTGTGGTACAGTGGTGCGCACAGGGATTAACACTTTCAAAAATTATCCATGGTTTTATTGTAAGGTGTAGTAACCATTTTTTTTTTTTTTTTTTTTTTTTTTTTTTTTTGAGTATTGATTATCATTTGTATAATCACACTTTTACTACACATACCATGGTCAAAATCTGGTTGGTGTAGCAAAACCATGGTTAATTTGTGGATATCATGGTTTAACTATATATATATATTTTTTTTTTTTCTTGTTTTTTTTTTTAAGAAAAATTGGGGATCTTCCTAGAGAGACCAATCTACTTTGAGTGTAAACTAAATGAGGCAATGCACATTAGTATTGTAATACTGCACATGAGTATGAATAGGCAAAAGCTGCAACGCATACTCAGTTTTTTTGCCTAGTATCAATCGTTCTGGTCTTACCATGCTTAATTTGTGAAAGAGACAAGTTCAGGGAGCTTCTTTGTGTCGGTGGAACGGCACTACAGAGGTGGTCATTTTCCTGTGTCAAGTGGGTTGCAAGGTCATTATAGTTAACGAAAACTAACGAAAAAACTAAAACTAGAATTGAAAAAGCATTTTCGTTACCTGAAATAAAAATAAAAACGAGAGTTTAAAAAAAAACGAAAACTAACTGAAACTGTTTTGTGTGTATACAAAACGAACTTAAACTAACTAATAGTATAGCAAAAACGTCCTTCGTTTTCGTCTTTGTAAATACATTGTGGCGATATGGATCCAAATCTATACCGGCTTTTGCACCTTGCCCACTAATTAAAACGGAAGTCTGGGAGTGAGCGGAAGGGAAAAAAAACGTGAAGGAAACGGTACCTGAAAGAAACTGTGACCAAAGGTGTTGGATTGTTTGCTTGCGCAGACCGAGTGTGAACGCCAAAACATCAGAGAAAATTGGTGGTGCATTAATACCGGTTGCAACAGCCTGGTTCGCCTGCCGCGGGTGCTATAGTTTCTCTTCTTCTGATAAAACTCCGCTGAAGCTCCAAAGATTTGTGTCCCGGCCTGTAAATTGGTTGGCCGCCCAGATGCTGCCTGCTTCATGCAGCAGATGCACACACAAACAATCACACTGCACGAAAACTCACGCTCACGCTCCCGCACTCATACAACACACACTGCAAACTGATCGAACCTAAATTTATTTTCTCATTTTTGATTTTTGTGTTGTGATGTGATGTGTGAAAACGGTGAACTTTAAGACAGTTTCCAGTTGAGTTAAAAAAAGTTGTCTTTTTGAGTAGGAGGACATTTCTTTTTTTATGGTTTCACTTTCTATTGGACTTTTTGAATTGAGCAAGTGAAAAGCCCTTTTCTCAATGAATTAATGTTGTTGGTTTTTTTTTTTTTTTTTTTTTTTATTAATGCTGTGGAAATGAAAAAAAAAAGTAAATATATTGTTTTCCACTTCATTCTTTCCTTCTGATGTTTGTGTTGTGTTTTATTTTTTTTATTTGGCAAAATTTGGAATCTTTGCCTTGTCTGGTGCCCGAACAGCACTATTAAGTACAACCCTAAGTTGATTAAATTTACCTTTGGGGGCCACCACTATTACAACATAAGCCTTTTGGGTTGAAATAAAAATCTTTTAGGCTACTTCACATTGCCTGTTTTATGCCAGGTGTTTTACACGTACGGCACCACGTAGTCTGTGATGTCACGTGTCAATAGTCTGTCCGCGAATCATGCACCTGACAAATATCCTAATTTACAAAAAAAAAAAAAAAAAAACTAAAACTAACACTGTAACTAATAAAAACTAAATTAAAACTAAGCAATTTCAAAGTATAAAAACTAATAAAAACTAGTAAATCTGCCTCTAAAACTAATTAAAACTAACTGAATTTGAAAACAAAAAGTCAAAACAAAATAAAAACTAAAACTAATGAAAAATCCAAAACTATTATAACCTTGGTGGGTTGCACACATCAGGCTGCACTACCCCCTGTTTGTTTTGCAGGGTGCCATCTACCCTGTGCACTTCAGCACGCTAAAAGAGCTTTTTTCTCTGAAAGAGCATTTGTGGATGGCTTGTCCATTTAAAGGTGACCTGCCTGACATGCCTGGGCATTAAGCAAGCTTAGTTTGGATGATTGGTTTTTCAGAGTCGCCCACTCGCCAGCAGCAGCCCCTCAGCCTGCTTGTCGCTGAGGGCGGCCCCCTGCACCTGCCCCCACTCTCACATCCAGACCCCAGCCAAACCTGGTGGTAAGTGGAAGAGCAAGAGCCCCCTGAGATGGGTGACCCAGAGATGGAAGGAGCTGCTCTTCAGGAGATAATGAACGCACAACTCCCTCCCACAAAACCTAGACACAAGAGTGGTTTCCTTTATCTCTGGGTTCCAAGAGGTCTCAGAGAGTTGTGAACAGGCCAATCCCGGACCACACTCAACCTGCTTTGTCGCCAGCGGACAGCAGTGGGCGGTTCGAAAATGTCTTCAAAGGCCCTACTCACGCACCCTCTGCCCAACCATGGAAACAGGTAAGTGTTGCACCGCACACTCAGACCCCGCTTCGGTCCACCTACATGCTGCCCAAACCAGGTCTCTGTGTTCCACCTCACTTCCCCACTGCGGGTACATCTGTGGTTATGCTGGTCCCACTTGCACAGTCTCTGATAGCCTGGCTAGCGCTCCCCAGCCCGTCTTGCTGGCTCCTTCGGCCCATCAGACAATTCAATGCAATTCAGTTTGCCCGGCATCCCGCTAAGTTCACCGGCATCAACTGTACATCATTGATGGAAGCCGATGCTCATGTCTTTTGTGCGGAGATAGAGCTGGTCCCTCTAGCCCTGTCATCCTGTGTCTTTACAAAAGTTGTGGAGGGGGCTATTGTTCCCCTGAGAGAGCAAGGTGTTTGCATCCTTAACTCTCTCGACGACTGGCTTATACTAGCAGAGTCTCAGGATCAGTTGTGCTCAGGCACCTCAGCCAGCTGGGTGTTTGGGGGAAAAGAGCAAACTCTCCCCAACGCAGAGGATCTCCTTTCTTGGTATGGAGTAAATAGATGTGGTCGAACAGACAGCACACCTCACAAAGGAACGTGCTCAGTTGGTGCTAAACTGCTTGAATACGTTCAATGGCAAGACAGCGGTCCCACTGAAACATTTTCAGAGGCTCCTGGGGCATATGGCAGTTGCAGCGGTAATCACACTTCAGAGCTGACTTCATGGCCGAGTCCCAAGGTGGCGTGGCAGCTTGGCACTCACCGGGTCCATCCATCCAACTACCAGAGGAAGCCCTCTACTAAGTACTGAACTGTTTGTTTCTTCATTGGTTACTTCCTGTTTGTCACCATATTTAAACCATGTGATTGCATTCATTCATTGTTAAGTATTGCCAGCTCTCACTGCTGGACAAAACGTTTATTCTCTGTGTTTTTTGCTCTATCATTATGACCATTGTGCCTGCCTTGTTTGACAACTGCTTGTTGCATTATTGCTACTGCTTTTTTTTTTGCTCGATTGAACTGATCTCATGTTTGTACAAAACCTGCCTGTCTCATGATATTGCGTTGTGATTTTGGTACACTCGCTGAGAACTAATAAACTTCTAACATTTGGATCTCACAATGCCTCCATGTTGTCACCTTCGGCTTTGTCACAGAATACTTTGCCTAACATCGATCCAGCAGAAGTATCTCAGCTTTAGCTGTGTGAGCTGTTCAAGGATTGCCAAGAACAACCGAATGCGACTGCGCTACTGTCTGTCACTGAAGCCTTGTAGACTGCAAAAGCTGATTCCAAATCATCAGTACTTATTTTGCTGGACCTATCTGCAGCTTTTGAAACAGTGAATCATCAGATCCTCCTGTCATCGCTGGGCATCACAGGGACTCCACTTCTCTGGTTTAAATCCTACCTCAATGGTAGGTCTTTCAGGGTGGCCTGGGGAGGGGAGGTATCCAAAACTCATCAACTGGTCACTGGGGTTCCTCAGGGATCAGTTCTCGGACCCCTCCTCTTCTCCATATACACTACATCACTGGGTCCCATCATACAGGCACATGGCTTCTCCTACCATTTGCTGTTGACTTCTCCTGCCATTATGCTGATGACACACAGCTCTACCTTTCATTCAAACCAGATGATCCATCGGTAGCTGCACAGATCTCAGGCTGCCTGGCGGACATCTCGGCATGGATGAAAAAACGCTACCTACAGCTCAATCTGGCAAAGACTGAGCTCCTTGTCTTTCCTGCCACTCCAACTCTACAACATGACTTCACCATTCAGTTAGGTTCATCAACAATTACCCCATCGACTTCAGCCAGAAATCTTCATGTATTCTTTGATGACCAATTGACTTTTAAAGACCACATAGCTAAAACTGTTCGATCTTGCAGGTTTGCATTGCACAACATCAGAAAGATCAGGTCCTTCCTAACAGAGCATGCTGCACAACTCCTCATCCAGGCCTTGGTCATTTCTAGGCTGGACTACTGCAATGCTCTTTTGGCCGGTCTTCCAGCATGTACAATCAGACCTCTACAAATGATTCAGAATGCAGCAGCACGACTGGTCTTCAATGAGCCCAAAAGGGCCCATGTCACACCTCTGTTTATCTCCCTGCACTGGCTGCCGGTTGCGGCTCGCATCGAATTCAAGACACTGATTCTGGCATAAAGGACAGTCACCGGCTCATCACCTGCCTACCTCCATTCGCTACTACGAATCTACATTCCATCCAGAAGTCTGAAATCCTCTAGTGAAAGACGCCTAATTGTACCACCACAGAGAGGCATGAAATCACTTTCCAGAACATGTTCGTTCACCGTTCCTGCCTGGTGGAACGATCTTCCCTTGACGAAGACTCCTTGACAGTTTTCAAGCGACTGCTGAAAACCCATCTCTTTTGACACTATTTGACTCAATAATAATAATAATAAAAAAACACCTTTGCTCTCTTTCTTAATCTTCCCTTTCTAGCCTGTACTTATCTAACAATGCCTGATATATGGTATTCTGAGCACTTCCTATGTCGATCTGCCTTCTTAGGATGAATCGCTTGTTGTATTTCCCAATTGTAATTTGCTTTGGATAAAAGTGTCTGCTAAATGAATAAATGTAAATGTAAATGTACAACAGTCTCACCCAATATATCCACTCTCTCCCTGCTCCTTAAACCTTCCTGAACTCACCTTGCCTGATAAGTTTGATGGCTTACCAGAACTATGCAGTGTTCAGTTGTTAGCGCAAGATATGACTCTCTAGTCAAAATGAAACCTATAACCTAGAATCAAAGAAGTGTCCCGTAAGAATGTCTTCATTAACCAGACAAGCACTAGATTGGGCATCCGCTGTATGGCAGAATGACGTGTTTGCAATCATCATTTCGGTATTTCATCTCCCAGATTCACAAAGTTTTGAAATACCTGTAGGGGGCCAGGATGTATCTGTCCAACTGCTGAGTCCTAGACAAGGTTCTCTTACCACTGCCGATTTCGCTATCAGATTCAGAACTCTCGATGCACAGATGTAACAATTTCACCCCCAAACAAATTTATACCAATCTTGATTTAAGGAGCGCCTACAACAACTTACTTGAATCCGGAAGAGAGATTAGTGGAAAACTGTTTTTCTGACCACTAGAAGGCACTATGAATATCTGGTTGTGCTTTATGGTCTTCCTGAAAGAGCATTCATGGGTGTGAATCAAACCCACTTAATTAAAATGGAATGAGGAGGCAGTAAAATCCTCAAGAATCTCAAAACCAGCTTTACCACAGCATGTAAATTAAGTTCTGATGAGAGGAATTACGGTGTGGGAAATAGGGAACTTCATTCTTCGAACACTGTCTTAATCGAGAGGTGACATTGGTTTGAGGGAGCTGTTCAAACTGATCACAAGAACCTTAAATATATAAAAGGAGCCAAATTTATGAACCCCAGGCAGGCCCGATGGCCCTTATTTTTCACCCGCTTCAATTTTACCATGGCACACCGCTCAGACAAATTTTTTCAGTATCTTAACCTTGTTTTAACCTTTACAACTAGAATAAAGGAATGACAATTTAAATGGGAAAAAAAAAAACACTATTGCATATTGCCATTTGGATTTTGATTTCGAACCATGTCATAATTGGTGTCCTGCTCAGCAAACTTTAAAGTCATGTAAAAGAAGTTATAACTTATTTATTGTGACATTTCAGAGTGAAACAGCTTTTAGAATGTGAAAAATTATAGGGCAGGACTTGACTTTATTTGCTGTTATATAGTAAATGTATAAATTCAACGGGGTGGGTAGAAAGCTTCGTGAATGAGACGCACCTCTTATCTCTGATTTTGGCTGTTTTGGGTTTTATATGACAGGGTTGATGGCATTTTGATTTTTTTTTTCTTGGATGAAAATGAGGCTGTAGCATGTTTACCCACCACGCAAACCACGCAATTGCATGGGGCCCCGCGAGCTGGGGGGGCCCCCAGCGATTTTTCCCAAGGGGGACCCCCCCGAATGCAACCTATTTCTCCCGCGATCGCAATTTCGTTCTGCAGGAACGCGATAGCGCAATTGTCCCGTTGGAGACCCCTCCGGAGCTTGATCACTGGGCCGCCTCCCAGAGGTTTGCTTAGGGGACCCCTAGCGTAAACACGCCCCTGGCTGTAAGGGGACAGTTTTTAACTAGCAGTCAATGGAGGCCATGGAATAAAAGAGGAAAAAATTTGAGTTTATATTTCAAAATTCTGACTTTATTTTCACAATTCCCAGATTATATCTCACAATTTTGATAAGAAATGACAATCTACCTTTTCCCCTCAGCTCAAAATCATGAGTTTAAATCCCACACTTCTGACATTTTTCCCCTCAGAAAACTCTGTTGAGATAATTTGAGTAATAAAGCCCGAAATACAACATATAAACAACATATTAAAAAAATCTGAATTGTGAGATAAAATAGGCAAATTTAATATGACGCAGTCTGCTGCAGCAGGTTCACGTTGCTGTCGCTTTAAGACCAGATGCACAGATCATATATTGTGACACATCTGTATTTCTCCCAACTGTTTAAATTCACTCAAGACAAAACCGACTGCATTTGCATGAATACTCTCCAAGAAGGTGCATTTTGACATAACTTTTCATGTAAGTGTGTAGCAATAACATGCAAACGTAAACTTAATTCAGTATTTGCATGCTGACTGAGAGGCGCTTTCGGTGAGCATGCTTTGGGTGTGTGTATGCAAAGAAACCAGCAGGGTTTCAAGTACTGGTAAGACTTTTAAACACGTGTGAATACTGAATGTCACTTTCTTAATAATGCATCGAGTCAGTAAAATTTCCATTAACTGTGCCTGGACTCGGCAATTATTCCCATGTCCGAAAAGCTTGAGTCCGAGTCAAGTCCGAGTCAAAATGCATCCGAGTCCGTGACAAGTCCGAGTACCCCAACTCCACATCTGACTCCAGAACTGATCCAACCAGAGTCAAGGTCTTCCACCACCTTCCTGCTTTGCAGGTAAGACCTATAAACCAGCACTATTGTGGAACTATAGCCCATAGAACAATTAACTTGGTCAAAAAAGCTTTTTGGTGGAAATAGGGATATGTGTGCCCAGTAACGTATGCCCAAGCAACTCCCAGCTCTAGCAATTCCATACCTCATCGCCCCTATGCTGAGTATGCCCAGAGCTGCCTCATTTACTCTTATACAGGGTTACACCTTTTAAGTGCATCCTGGGTTACCAACCACCATTGGTCAGGGGGACCATCCCAGTGTCCCAAGACTTCACTGTTTTTGACTAGGTCCAAGGAAGTTTTAGATCCGAAAATCTGAGCTGAACACAAACACAGACATCATTCCAGTTACCAATAAGGACAAATAATCTGGCTTTTCAACAGGGACCTATGACTGAATTCTCCTACATTCCATGTCTCTATGTTACAACAGGCACAACCATCACCATCTCCTGATCCATTAAGGTTGTTGGAACTCCTGTTTACCTTGTCTGTAATACTATCAAGTCTAGACAAACAGGAAGAAAGATATTCTTACTTGTAGGAGCAGATGAATCCTAGACACTTCTTTTATTTTGAACTTCCACAGAGTTCACCCTAATTATCATCAGAGGTGGGTAGTAACGAATTACATTTACTTCGTTACATTTACTTGAGTAAATTTTTGGGGTAACTAGTACTTTTAGAGTATATTTAAAGATAGGTACTTTTACTCAAGTACATTTATAGTGAAAAAACTTTACTTTTACTTCACTACATTTGATGGCGTTCCTCCGTTACTGTCCTCAGAAACATGTCGCTGGTATTTTCATTTCATGCCTCATAAAACTGCGTTAATGCTGCTTTGTGTTTAGCTGTTACTATGGAAACCGTAATATTTCAGCGCTCTTAAAGCGCCCCCTCGTGACAAAGAATGAATTTTTCATTTCCAATACATTTTTTTCAGCTGTTTATGGTCAAATGATTGCAATTGTCGACCCATGTTTGTATGCAGCAAACACAATATTTACGTTTTAAATAAATATAATAAATTATATACTCAATTTATCCATTTTAATGTTATAAAGGATGAAATGCCATAGTGTAACATATTTTGTTTTTGTGTGAAACTGTATCTGAATTTTAAATCATGCCATTTTATGGCTTAATATTCTACTTTACATTGTCCAATCCCATTACTGTTTATTTTCCTTTTGCAGATCTTAAAATGGTTATGAATTGCTTTAAAATAATATTTAAAAATTCTGCAGATACACAAAATGAAATAAATATAATGAAATAAAATTACTTCCTTGATATTTGTTTATATTTGTGTATTAAAAACATTTTTGATAAGACTCCTATCTGATTTTCTATATTTAAAAAAAGGTCTTTTTTTATTTTATTTGGGCTAGTTAAATTAATTTTAAATACAAATATAATGTTTTCAAGGAAAAGGTGTGCGGAAGCTTTCCAAATTCAGGGTCTTCACTTCATATCAAGAAGTAACTAGTAACTAGCTACTTGAGTACTTTTTCCATCGGATACTTTTTTACTCTTACTCAAGTAACTATTAAGATTGAAACTTTTGCTCATACTTGAGTAAATATTTCCATAAGTACTTGTACTTTTACTTGAGTACAGATTTTGGGTACTCTACCCACCTCTGATTATCATGTTCCACAACCTTATGGTAGAGGAAGAGTTGCACCTGGAGGTGCTTCAGGGGACTGGGGACTGTAATGCCTGCCGCTGCCATCTCTTTTTCATACTGTTACCACCTCATCTCCTGCAACCTGAATTGTATGCCTGTTGACGTCACTTTGATACCTTTATATACAGTGGATGTTCCTTTGTTTGATTGCACTTTGTTCCTGTTTGAAGTCAAGTTTTTATTTGTGTTTATCTATAAACTTAATTCCTGGGGTCCGTTCTTCGTACGTCGCTAACTCAGTTAGCTGGATTTGATTGTTGCATCTCGGACTTGGTGTCATAGCAACAGGTCCGTAAGCTTAAACCTGCTCGGGAGCAGGTTTATTTCATGTAAACAGGATTTAGGCTGCGCTCCTGGAGGGTTATGATTGGTTGAAATGGCGAGGTCACATCTGATTGGTTAAAGAGCACGACTGACGCGGACTGACTCACGTGGGAATAGAAAAGTATCTTGCAAGAAAGTGTAGAAAGTGTATATATATATATATATATACTACCGTTCAAAAGTTTGGGGTCAGTACTTTTTTTTTTTTTTTTTTTTAAAGAAATTAATACTTTTATTCACCAAGGATGTATTAAGTTAATAATGAAAAATGTATTAAAAGTTAATAATAAATAATTTACATTGTTATATATATAGATATATATAGAATATATTCTATATATAGAATAAACACTGTACTTTTTAAACCTGTTATTCATGAAAGAATCCTGGGGAAAAAATCACAGGTTCCAAAAAATATTTGGCAGCACAACTGTTGATATTATCCAACATTGATCTTTCTAATAATAAATCAGCATATTAGAATGATTTCTGAAGGATCATGTGACACTTAAGACTGGAGTAACAGCTGATAAAAATTCAGCTTTTCATCACAGGAATAAATTCTATTTTAAAGTATGTTAAAATAAAAAACATTATTTTATATTGTAAAAACATTTTGCAATATTACTGTTTTTTTCTGTATTTTTAATCAAATAAATGCAGCCTTGATGAGCATAAGAGACTTCTTTAAAGACTATTACAAGTCTTACTGACCCCAAACTTTTGAACGGTAGTGTATAAAAAAAATAAAATATAAATAAAATAACATATCAAGGAAAAAACATGTAACATGGGCAGCATTAATGCATTTAATTTGTTCACTACTTTTTGCCAGCCCTCTCTCCTTGCTTTTGCAGCCTTTGCAGTGTTCCCTTGCGTTTTAATTAAACTCTGAAACTCCTGAAATCCCTCAATCAAGAGTTCTTGCTCTGCTGCAGAAAAATACTGAGCGCGCTCCTTCGACATTTTCACCGACCAATCAAAGAGTTGCCGATCAATGTTTCTACTATCGATACGTACCCCCTTTTAAGCCACCCAGTGATCTCAAATGACTTAATCCAGCTATACTGATCATTAACAACAGGTGCGTTCGGAGAACCGGAATAGCAAGCTCATTGTTAGCGCGATGATTTGATCTTGGATGTGTCATTTGATCTTGGATGTAGTAAGCCAGGTACGAAGAACGGACCCCTGGTCTATTAAAGAGGTCATATGATGTTGCTAAAAAGAGCATTATTTTGTGTATTTGTTGTAATGCAATGTTTTTATGCAGTTTGAGGTTCAAAAAACATTTTACACATACTGTACATTATTGTTGCTCCTCTCTGCCCTGCCTTTCTGAAACACTTCGATTTTAACAAAACTCATCGTTGATGGAAACTAAGGTGTTCTCTGATTGGCCAACTATACAGTGCAAATACCTCCCTTATATACGGCCCTTATCATGTTGTGATGCCGTTTCTCAGCGCGACAAGACAGAAACAACAAAACCCATTATAAACAAGGCATTTGTTGCATCCAGTTGGGACATAACTACTGATTATAATGACTATACTGTCTATTTACGCGTTGTGCCGCGCCACATAAACATAACACCATGTCTGCATTTGCGATCGTAGAATGAGAAACATCAAGCACTACTCTACACTGCTCAAAACTCGCGTCAGTACTGAATTCTTTAAATACGAAAACGTACTTATAGGCTGTCAGTCAGAAGCACAGACTGTCTTTGCAACATTGGAATTGCCCAACTTTAGACTTAACCCTTTGTGTACAGCTGGCATTGAAAGCTGCTCTCCCAGTTTCAGGAAACAGTCCTCTGTGAAATGTGCATCACACACTCGAATATTTGCGTTGTACAGTTCCGGAACAGTGTTGTAAATATAACTTAACGACTGATTTCTAGTTGTATCCTCGTTTGGAAAGAAAACAAAGTACTTTTGCTTTTGTTTCGCAATGAAACACACTGCGTCTCCACAACATGGCGGCTGCAACACTACTACAGCCGGTAAAAGTTATGCCTTCTTTCTTTCCATACAGCCGGTAAAAGTTACGTCTTCTTTCTTTCCATATACATATGGTCGGTGTTACGCTAATCTACTCACCCCGTTTATGTATTAAACTCTGCACATAGATCCTCACCCTTGGCTTCTGTTACAAAAGAATTGGGAAAAATAAAATATAATAAAATAAAAAAACAACCCACCTTTCCTTTAATGAGAACACAATCCTCCATGCGATTTATGACGTGTGAAGGTTCTCCAGCTAGCCACTTGGTGAAGGTGACATGTGTTCTGTCTGACCACTCAAATAGGTTCTGAATCTTCTGATCATTAAGTCCAATCCAGAGTTCATCAGTAGGCACTGCGGAACAAACACTCGGATTAGTAGGATTAATGGTTGGTTGGTTTGCTTGTTTATTTATTTTGGCCAGTGTATTTGTTAAGCTTGTGTGTTTCTTGTCCTGTGTATGTGGGACACTTTTGGTCCCAATGAAGCAAACCACTTAGAAATCATACTATAGAAATCATACTCTTTAACCCTAAAGCTCTCCTTGGGGTCAGGCTGGATTTTTCCTTCAATTTTTTTTTTTTTTTTTTAAAGTTCCCTTAATCTCAGGGGCATGAGACTCTGTGACTTTTCCTAAATAATCAATCTAAAAACACACAAAATAATCCGGACTTGATTCGGTTGTTCTAAAGGTGTGTAAAAAAAAAAAAAAAGACCGTTCTCTCTCATTGAAAATGAATGGGAAAAGTTAAAAAAAGCCTTTTTTTTTCATTTCATTTGTCCAAAAAAAGTAGTAAATCCAGTTTAAATCTGAAATAATTAACATTTAAATAAAGGCCTGGTCCTAGAGCATAAACTCAAAGTGAAACATACTTTCTATCTCTCACACACACACACACACACACACACACACACACACACACACACTCACACACACACACACACACACACACACACATGTTGGGTTTACATGTTTTATGGGGACATTCCATAGGCGTAATGGTTTTCATACCGTACAAACCGTACTTTCTATCGCCCTACACCTAAATCTAGCCCTCACAGGAGATTGTGCACACTTTTACTTCCTCAAAAAAACTCATTGTGCATGATTTATAAGCCTGTTTCCTCATGGGGACCTGAGAAATGTCCCCACAAGGTCAAAATCTACTGGTATTCCTATCCTTGTGGGGACATTTGGTCCCCACAACGTGATGAATACCAGGTGCACACACACTCACCAACACACACGTGTGTAACTGCAACAGGGAGCATTTATATAGAAATTGGCATAAAAAATCAACATATCTGGCATAAATCTGAAAATTTTCATACATAAATGAAAGACTGGTACTAGAGCACAAATGCAACATGGAACAAGCATGTTGACACACACATGTACGCGCACACACACACAAACAGGTGCATTTTTTTAGATTTTGGCAAATGAAATCAGACATAAATGCACAACAATGTGAAGGGGTAGACATCACACAACACACACACACACACACACACACAGGAGCTGCCGTGTGGTTTGTGTTTTTAGCTCTCTGTGATTGTAGCTTTCTGGAGCTTGTTTTTATTTTTATCTTATTATTACTCTCTGCTGTTTAAAGTAATTAAAAACAGCTTTACTCCCAACAGACTTGTGAAATTATCCGTCACACTAATCTGACCGCTCACTTTACCCGTTAATCCTCGACTGCAGTGGGTTAGCTATTTAGCTTAGCTATTAGCTAGTCACTGGCGACTTGCATTTACATTTACGTTCTCTACTCACGTCTACTACCGCTCTCCTTTTTCTCTCGCGAACCGTTTTGCTTTTATTCCACAACCACGATTTGCAACAAGTTAACATTCAGTTAGCCGATTACAAAAAAATTAAAAAATAATAGCTATATGGTAAAAAATAGATACAATAGAATTATGAATGTGCAAATGTTATGTACAAAATAAAGATAAAACAGAAAGAATTCTGAGTGTGCTATTTTAGATTTTGAGAAGCAGTGTACAGATGTACAGTCCTAAGATGTATTGTTCAGGTGGAATAGCCTGAGGGAAAAAGCTGTTCTTATGCGGCTCAGTGATGATTTATCTGTATTGGAAGGCAAGAACAGAAACAATGTTTTCTTATTGAAGGACAAGGTTAAAGTAGATCTCATTTAGACTAATTCATTCGCATTCATGCTCTTGTTTTCTTCTTTTTAAAATGGCAGAAGTGATGCAACCAGAAACCAGATTTTTCTTTTGGCAAATGTCCCTTTATAGGGACTACGTTAATATATAGATTGTATAAATAAATAAATAAATAAATAAATAAATAAATAATCATTATGTCTATGGAAAGTCCACATAAAACATGGAAACCCAACATGTGTGTGTGTTGCTAGAATGTAGAATTGGCACTGAGACAGCACATACTTACAGTATCCACTCTGTGATATAATAAAACTATGCTCCTCTATGTTGTGTATACTGGCCAAGTCTGCTCCTTCCTTGTGACATGCTGCTAACGCATCACTCCACATCATCTTGGTCCGCTGCAGATAATAGCAATGACCAGCATATGGAACCCACGCAACAGGACAGAAGTTAGGCTGATCTTTACCTGCAAGAGAAAAAAGAATCTTTATAAGTCTTTGTAAAAACCTGCACATGATGTATCAATGCATACCTTTAGTATAGTGTGCGGTGATGCATAGTGTCTCCAAAACATATTAGGACACTTGAGCCACACTTCAAATTGTCATTTATTAAATGCCAAATATTGGAAAGAAAACACAAGCACACTTTTCAAGTGCAAAAACACCTTTTGGTTGTCAAACATAGATATAACATGTCTATGGTTAATGTGAACTAACTGACTAATTGCTAAAAAAGTAAAAATGGTTCAAGTGACTTTGTTTCAAATAAAAGCTCCATATCATCTGTTTAAAAATACCACAAAATATGTCATACCAGGACCACTGTAGTATGTGGGAAGCCTACCTGGTGGAAGCGTGTTATCTGTAGAATTGCCTTTGCGACAGATATAACCTAATTTCTTACTGCAGGCTATACTCTCCCACTTTGATGCTTTACCAGCATTTAATGCTCCACAGTTCAGGCCTGGTTCCAGAGAAGGATGACCTGAAGGTTACATAATAAATTTAATCAATTCCACAACTGAACTTGGACTTCCTTTAAATGGGTACATGTATAAAATTGTGTACATTTATATGTACATGGATTTTATTTACCAGGAGCCCAGTTTAGATATCTGAAAGGATTTCCATTACTCCACTGCCAGCCACTCTCAAAGTCAAGACTGTTAAGCCCAATCCATAGTGTGGTGCCAAAGACATTTGTCAAGCCTAAAGTACAAAGTGTGTTATATAATGAAATGCTACATTATTTATATCATATTATTGGTTAAAAAAAAAAAAAAAAAACTGAAAACATTACTGAAAACATTAGAGCATGCAATATATTTTTCTTTGTGCACAACATGTGTTTGAAGGTAAGTACTTGAGTCTACCTGATATATAAGCCTGCTCATGCAGCTCTGAAATGCTGAGAAGATCAGCATCTTGTTGCTGGCAGCTTTTTCGCGCCTGATGCCAAGTCAGTGCCGACTGCATGTTCCTCTGATATAACACACCAGTCACTGGATCACTGTCCCAGCCTGAACCCGCTATTGCACACAGTGGGTAATATGAAGTTGTAGTTAGTTCCTAAATTAATCCCTAAGAATGAACACTTTGCACAATATCATTATTTAAAGGGATAGTTCACCCAAAAATTAAAATTTGATGTTTATCTGCTTACCCCCAGGGCATCCAAGATGTAGGTGACTTTGTTTCTTCAGTAAAACACAAAGATTTTTAACTCAAACCGTTTAAGTGTGCTAGTCTTATAATGGCAGTCAATGGGCACCAAATCTTTGACAGTAAAAAAACAACAAACACAGACAAAACCAAATTAAACCCTGCGGCTTGTGACAATACATTGAAGTGTTAAGACACAAAATGATCGGTCTGTGCAAGAAACGGAACAGTATTTATATCATTATTTACTTCTGATCCACCGCAACATTCAACTGCCCTGAGTGTGTTCACAACTGCTGGCACGTAGCGCGTCAACATGATCTGCCATAGTAGATGCACACGCGAAAGTGATCTGTCGCGCATATACACTCATTGTTTTTACAGTGCACAGCGGCTACTCGAAATGGAATTTACTTGTGCTTATCCTGATTTTGGCAACCGATTAAAAACGAAAAGATTATGTTTTCCTGTGCAAACTCATCCAGGAATGTTGACTTTTCACCGACTACATTGCCAGAGCACGTTGACGCATCATGCGCCAGCTGTTGTGTATGCGCTCAATATAGTTTAATGTTGCAGTGGATCAGAGGTAAATAATTATATAAATACTGTTCAGTTTCTTGCACAGACCGATCGTCTTAACACCTCAATGTATCGTCATGAGCCGCAGGGTTTAATTTGGTTTTGTGTGTATGTTTTTTTTTTTTTTTTTACTGAAAAAGATTTGGTGCCCATTGACTGCCATTATATGACTGACAGACTGCAAAGTTTTGAGTTAAAAATCTTCGTTTGTGTTCTACTGAAGTAAAGTCACCTACATCTTGGATGCCTTGGGGGTGAGCAGATAAACATAAAATTTTCATTTTTGGGTGAACTATCCCTTTAACAATGTAATAACACACTTCAGAAACCCAACATTTTATTATTATTTGCAAATTTTTCAGGTATTACCAGAAAGTAATCACCATATGTTTATATTAATCACCATGTGCTGATTTGATTGTAACTTTCACAACACAAACAGTGAGATTAAGTGGAAATAACTGTGTGCCATAGGATGTGTTCGTCAGCAGGCTAGCTTTCAATTGTCCTGCTTGCATTTTGTTCATTGACAGGAACAAAGAAAAAACAGGAAAAGCAAGGAATGTCACTATCTAGTTCTGCTACAATAGCATTTCTCTTCATTTCTCTTCCTTCCACCTTCCATCTTTTTCATGGAATCTATAATGGGAGGTCATAGGTGACGGTTTTACTGCAAAGATAGCAATTTACTGACCACTCACTTCTTTGTCTATTAAATGAATCATATTTTCAATGCTACTAGCTACCAAAAAAAATGATACTATCTGTAAAAATAGATATGTACATTAATTATTGTGTGAGTGTTATCAAAGCTAATAGACGACACTTGTTCTATATAATGTGTAAATTGTTTATTTTTCAAAAAACCTTAAACAATTTGTATGTACTAACAACAGCTCTTCTATCCAGATCACATCTTTTTTATGGAGGCCTTTTTAATGTTGAGATATATATTGAATACCACTGCATTATATTGCAATACCCTAATAATGTATTATCAATACAGGGTTCATATAAAGTGATAACATTTCAATTTACAAACATAGCTTCATGACATATCCACCACATTGTTATTAGATAACTTTATAAAAATAAATATTCTGAATGCAATGCAATCCTCCTCACAGTGCCAAAGGTGGTCAATAAATAATAAATAGTGATGTTTTTTGTGATGTGTTGTCTTACTTTTAGCTGGGCAGAAGCCCCACTTTCTCTCCGTGTCGTATTCCGTCTCTGTGGAACACCATAACTGACCATCTGATCTTCCCTCCACAATGCATTCAGCATACCATTTGTCATCAAATTTAAACGGGAACTGGCATGGTTTTCCAAATGAATTTCCACCTATCGTATATATCGCTACAGAACATCAAGAAATTAAATTAGTAGACAGTGAGAGAATGATTTATGTATTTGATCTTTACAAGTAAAATGTAAGTCTGTGTAAAGGTAATTCAGAGAACTGTTAGAAATGTATTGCTGAAAAAACTTTACAAAGACTGTGAACTATGTACTGAATTGTGGAGTTACACTGTTTTTCACAGTTTTTGTGTTAAGAATTGTTGGCCTGAAATCATGTCTCGATGACGCACTGGGGCCACTGAGCATGGCCCCTCCCCTAACACTACAATAACTAGAATGCATTAGTATCAGTGGTCACTACTCCTACTACTACAGCAGTTACTACAGCCTACAGTTTGCTAGCTATATATGCCTTCGTGACGTAAATGCATATTTCCAAACATGTATAGCTTTCCTGTGAGTATGCATGGTTTCAATGTTGATAGCATTTGAAAGCAGAGAATACTGCTTATAATATGTTTTATTTATTAGCCTTTTTTTTTCCAGATTTGGCTGGGTGGTTAATAACATATATTTTTTCTGTGTTGTGACAAATTCACATATTTAATATTGTTTTACACAGACTATAATACAATACTTTAAGCTTTTCACTTAAAGATAATTTATAATGATATTCCATTTTTGGTGGAAGCAAAAACATTCTGTTTTTGTTTCTATCTTTAAATGCAAGAGATTTTTCTGTCATTTTTCAATGATAGATTGAGGGTTATGTTGTGCCATGCTCATTTGTTAATTGTTGTACAGGTGATCATGTGTGAACTGTGATAGGATGCCTACATTTATATGGGGGTCATATTCCCTTCAAAAATAAAATTACCCCATTTAATTTTTGTGTTATCACTAGCTGCCCTAGTGAGGAGAAAAACATGGTGCACCATGTAGACCTCACTCTGGGGAGAATCTAAGATAATATGGCAGATTATGTCACCAGTCATAGCCAGTGCATATCCTAGTGTGGCACTTATTTACAATAAGTCCGCTTTAACACGTCACTTTAGAATTATAAGGTTCTATCTGCATTCTGAGCACTTTCGAGATAAGTTTTTGCATTCCATAGACTTCTGTAGATAGAACCATTTTTGCTTTCTATAAAAAAGGCCCAAAAATGTACACAGCTTACAAAAGAAACATCAAATAATGTAAATAAGTTGTCAAAGAATAAGAATATGTGAATAACTCAATTTTGATAAAAATGTCAGATAGAACCTTATAATTCTAAGGTGACAAAATGCTTACGAGGATATTTATAACACAGATAGGAAATAAAAATGTATGTTAAATTGTATTCTTATAAGGTCTTAATAGCTTTTAAAATGTCCTGTTAGATTATCAGGTAGTCATACCTTGATATCCATGAGAACACAAATCTTCTTTGCTTCCATAAATTTGCCAGCGACTCCAAGAACCTGTTCCCTTATACAACATCATATTTGGCTCATTTCGATTACCATAGTTTAGGTGCAGTGGCTGTCCCTTTAGGCCAAACAAGGTCTCATTCTTACATTCCCAAGTTTGTAGGGGACTAAGTTCATTGCAGGGCAGAAGAAGAATTTTGACCCAATCTTTGATGTTCTGGGCCCCCAAGCAGAGTTTCAAAGAGAGGCTGATAATTCGTGAGGAAGAAATCCATCGGAAACGCTGAGACTCAGAAGACACATCGCATGGTGCAGTCTGTACTTCAGAAGCACTCACAACATTCACACATTTGTTGTGATCCTCGTTGTAGATTAGGAATGTGCTGGTGTCTGAATGTATGGGAAAAAAAAAAAAAATATATATATATATATATATATATATATATATATATATATATATATTAGATGATGTAAAAGACAACACATTCCATACACATTCTATAAGTCATTTATCTAAACAATTGAAAAATAAAGGCAACATGAACACTTACTTTAAGTTTATTTATTTATTTATGTATTTATTTATTTTTATGCAGAATGCATTTTGATTTTTATTTCAGAACAAAATTAATAAAACATTTTGTAACCTGCAATGCTACAAATTAAAAGGGAAATCAAATAAGGATGTGTAATTAAGGTAAAAAATAAAATAAGGAATAATTATATATTATAATTGGATATAAGTTTTATAAAATCGGAGTGACTAATAATAAGAATAAGATTTATTTGTATAGCCCTTTTCTAGTGCTTAAGGTCGCTTTTACAGTAAAAAAAGAATCAGTAATAAACAAATATGAAAAACTAAAACACAAATGACAAGAAAAAAATATTACAAAATGAGAAAGCAACACTATGTAAGAAAGGTAATATTCAGAAAGCAAACAGAAGTAGGACATTACTTATAAATGATAACATTCAGAGAGCAAGTGAGTTTTAAGAAGTGATTTAAAAATCAGGAATATTATTCAGACAGCGAAGAGATGGAGGGAGAGACTTCCAAAGTTTGGGTGCACTAAAACTGTATGATCTACCCCCATTGAAGCAAGGCGATACCGAGGGATCACTAGAAGACCAGAATCAGATGAGCATAATGAGGGAGTTGGGGTGAAAGGGGAGGAGCAGTTCACAGAAATAACGTTATCTCTGTGTCCTGCTCACTTTTAAATCATTGCATAACCGTTATGCAAAGATTTAAAAGTGAGCAGGAGAATTTTGTGTTTAATACGATATTCAACAGGAAGCCAATGGAGACTGAACAAAATTAGAGTGATGTGAGCAGAGCGCTTGGTGTGGGTGAGTAGTCTAGCAGCAGAGTTTTGGATATATTGTAGCCTGGAAATTGAACTGGAAGGTAAAACACTGAAAAGGGTATTACAATAATCAAGGTGAGATGTGACGAAAGCATGAATATTGGTTTTAGCATATTTAAGATTAATAAAACGACGGAGCTTGGCAATGAGACATAATTGAAAGAATGCGGACCTGGTAACATTGTTAATATGCACTTGAAAGGAAAGAGTTGAGTCAAAAATAACACCTAGAATTTTAACAGTACAGGATGATCTGGTGAGTGGCGGGGTTCCAACAATAATGATCTGAGGTTAGATCATTGGTTTGAGGTTAACCAGTCTTTTATTTCATGTACACAAGTAGAGATTTTGTCAATTTGGGTGGATATAGTGGGCCTACATACAGAGTAAATTTGGATGTCATCGGCATATAAGTGGTAATTAATAGCATGTCAGTACAAGATTTGACGCAAGGGAAAAATGTAATATAATAAATAATAGTGGGCCATGAACAGATCCTTGTGGGACACCTTGCTTTAAGTGGACGGTAGAGGATTGAAAATCCAGAACTGCAATATAGAACTGCCTGTCAGATAGATAAGAAGAAAACCAGGACAGAGCAGCACTAGAAATACCCATATCAGAGAGGCAAGAAATTAGTAAATCATGAGAAACAGTATCAAAAGCAGAGCTAAGTAGCAAGAGTAAAGAGAGAAAACCAGAATCAACAGCGAGTAGTAGATCATTTACTACTTTAACATGAGCAGTTTCCCTGCTATGCAATGGTCGAAAGCCAGACTGAAATGGATCAAAAAGATTTTATTTTTTTCTAGAAAAGACTGAAGCTGGGAGGCAACAGTACTTTCCAACAATTTAGCAATGAATGGTAAATTTGAAATTGGATGATAATTAGATAAAACTGAGGGATCAAGATTAGGTTGTTTGAGAACTGGGGTGACTGCATCAGTTTAAAGTGGTATAGGGAATGATGAAGAGGTAAGAGATATGATGAAATGTGAAATAGGTGCAGAGATAGCAGAGTGGCATAATTTGAGAAGAGGAGTAGGAACAGGATTGAGACAGCAGGTAGCTGAGTTAGCTTTCAAAATTAACTGAGAAACAGAAGATGGAGTGGTCAAAGAAAAGTTTAAAAAGTTTGACAGGGATTGAAGAGTGGCCACAGAGCTGAATTTCATGCCTCAAAGAAACACTGGTAGATGACATCAGTCTTTTCCAGTAAATACTTCATGAAGGAGCAGCAAAATTGATCAGAAGCAAAGGCATCATATAAAAAGGAGGTTTGGTCAGCTTATTTATTGTGTTAAATAAAGCTTTTGGCCTAATTCATGATTTTATTAATTGAAGCTGAAACAAAGCTAGATCAAGCCAAGTTCAAAGCAGATTTATATTTATTAAGATGTTCAAGGAAAGCTAAGTAATGAATACTGAGGCCAGTCTTCATGTACAGGCGCTCGAGCCGTCTACCAGTAGCCTTAAGGGTTCAAAGCTCAGGAGTGTACCAGGGAGAACAGTGAGTGGAAGAGGCAGTTCTAGTCTTAACAGTAGGATCTCAGACATGTAAAATGATATTTGGATAATGTGAGTGAGGGAGAAGAGAAAGCAGAGACCTTATAAAGTAAAGGAGGAGCAAAATTATGTAACATCAAGAGTTTTAAGATTGTGATAGGATATGACAGTCTTAGGGCATTTCATACACACAGGCAGGCTTAAACTAAAGTCAATAAGTTTATGATCAGAGATACCAGTAACAATAGAAGAAATGAACGAGATTTCAACACCTGAGGTACAAATCACATCAAGAATATGGCCACGCATATGAGTAGGAAAATTAACATTTTGAGTCAAATTAAAAGAGTCAAAAATGGACAATAACTGACTATATTTAGAGCAAACAGTATCAATATGGATATTGAAGTCACCAAGCAGTTCAGAAAAGAAGTTAGACAAAGACTTAGGAGGACGGTAGAGTAGAATAATTATAAGAGAGTCAGCTTTCAGAACCATATATTCAAATGTATTTGTGTCTTGAAAATCAAGTTGTATAAGTTGTGTATGGAGGTTGTCACAATAGATGACGGCAAGGAGCAATTAATTTAAATATTATCCTATAATTGTTAAATTTCATTTATAATGTGTTAAATTAAAATTATCAAAGCACGGCCTCTCTCTCTCTCTGTTCTGTGATTGTTTCAGACTCGCCGCAGCAAGCCTAATCACACTGTTAAATACTGAATGGCAGCTCAAAACTTCCAAGCACTGCACGCAAACTACATCTTTCAGCTGCATGCATGAAGCAAACCGTCGCACTAATAACATGCAGTAGAAGAATAATAAGGCAAAACAAATGTTTTGGTTAGTAAAAATGTTTAAAAATAAACACTTTTCTCTTTACTGCAAAATTGACCGGAGAAGGAGGTGGACCCTGAAGAAAAAAGGTTGGGAACCCCTGATCTTTGCGATAGTAAATTTTAAAGACATTGAGCTTTTGCCAATTTCGGTGTCCGTGGTGGCCTGACAAAATTTGATGTTTCGCCATGAAAAAGGAAGTTGTAGTAACTTAGGCATACATTTCTGATTATTTTGATGGTCGCGTTTGTACATTCTGTTGACGATGAGTAATGCTGCACCTACATGTCAACAAACTCTCATTAGAGTGTTAGTAGATTATCTGCTTAATATCTGCTGACTCTTTATTGTGACGCTCTCCAAAAAGACATTCTACTGACTAGGCCTATAAGTAGCTTTGCAAGTACATGCCAACTTAATCTAACCCTACCAGTCTACTAATACGCAATGTTACTTATAGTCAACAGAATGTGTTAAAGGGACCATCAAAATAAAGTGAAACCCAGTATTCATTTACAGTCATAGCTCCACCTGCTGGCAACATGACATGCCATGTTTTACACTGTAATGCACTCCCAGCACCATATTTAAAAAATGCCATCTTGTTATGCTAGCAGCACTTAAATAAGTTTCCTTTCCTCGCTACCTTTAGATTACAGTTTTTCACATTTGTTAAGACACTAAACCCCATTCTATGAATTTTCTGCAAAACCTTAAACAAGTTAAGGCAGTTTAGACACTGTTTGCAGATCTCATGCACTCTTTTTGCAAAACTATAAACAAACTATAAACTTGTATGGTGGCTTAGAGGTGGCCACAATAAAAAATAAAAAATAAAACCCTGCAAATTAAGAAAACATCCTCATCAGTTTGACAGCACATGTGCTGCAAATACTCACAACACAACTAATATGCACAGACCACATTGGAAATGTTTAAGTGACAAACATGGCTGGGACATGCTTATCATCCTCTGAAAGCTGTGATTTCTGCCCTGGTGAAAAAAACAGCTGGTTTTAGCTGGTCAACCAACCTGGTTTTAACTGGTCATAGCTGGTCAGCAGGCTGGTTTTAGAGGGGTTTTGTACACTTTTCTAGCCTGCCCAGCAATGGCATGGACGCGAAGCTGTCGAGGTTTCACAAAAGGAGGGTGGGACGGTGGTTGCTGCTCTGGGTGGTGACTGAAGGCGGTGACTGAGTAGATCGGACGTCATATTTTTACGGAAGTTACAGGGGCTCGTGAAAAGGAACAGCTACTTTATTCAGGCTGTGTGCAGTTTGCTGTGGACTGACTGTTTTGAAACTTATATGGTAGTTACATAACCCCTAGACCTCAGTTATCATGAAAAATCGATTTTGACAATATGGGACCTTTAAAAAACTTAGCTTAGATGTTGATTTCACTGTTTCTGAAGCAAGCTGCAAACTGCTACAGCAAGCACCAGTTATTTGAATGTTGAGCAGCAAACAGCTGTGCCATGTGACAATGATGTCATTATGTCAGATTGAGTTAGACTGCGCCATAGAGTTTCATGCCAGAACTTTGTATGCAGTCCACAGTATTAATGAGAGTATACCCCTGATTAAATATAAAAGATGCATTTTTTTTAATGATCACTCATATAATTCAATCAAAGATGGCAAAATTTCAATGTATTAAACATCTTCTTAATAAAAATAGAGAAATAAGATCTGTTAAATAAGTAACTTAGCCCATTTTGTTTAAATAAAGGATTGCAAATCTGACCCTTTTTGGCACTGAGTGTAGAAGTTCATGACAAATGGTCACATCTGTCCTGTTAAACTCCTGGAGGACGACCTCCTTAATTGCCCTGGCTCAAGAGTGTTAAGATTGAGTGAAATACATGTCCACTGAAGATTACAGTAGGTAGTTCTGGTGTGGATAAACAACCATGCATGTCACTTGTGTCACTCTTTCCATAGCTTTTGCTGGCTTTTTCTAGCAAACACTCACTCAACAATAAATAAAAGCTTGAAGTAAAGACCTAATTATTTCACAAATCCTTTGGTTTTTGAATTTCTGTGTTACTTTTGCTATATTTGCGCACTTAAAACAATAATTTGGTATTCCTCTTGTACCATTGTTCTCTTTTATGCTAAGAAATAAATCTCCTGACAGTTCTCTCCGTGTTTCATTGTTGTTAGCATTAAGACTGAGTATGATTCAGTGGGCTTTATAACACATTTAATTATCAAAAAATGACGTGTCTTTTAACAGTTTTGGTTCAATTGTTCCAGTTGATCAAAACTTGCCTTAACCTTACAGCAGGATTTTTTTATTTAGTTATATTTAGTATTTTTCAGGAGGGTGTACTCATTTTTGCAACACAACATTTGAATACTTTGATAAGAAAATTGTATTTTACATTCGTCTTTTGTCAACAGATCAAGCAGACTTGAATACTTTATCTCTAAATAAGTCTAACATGTATTCTAAGTAAAGAGTAATTGCATAATTTGTTCAGTTTCAGAGAGGGTGTACTCATTTATGCTGTGCACTGTATATGTGTGTATGTGTATATATACAGTGCCCTCCACTAATATTGGCACCCTTGGTAAATATCAGCAAAAGTGGATGTGAAAATAAATTCTTTTGACCTTTCATTCAAAAAAATCACAAAATTTTAACTTGTCATTGAAGTAAAACAATAGAACCTAGGGGTGAAATCTCATTATGAAATAAATGTTTTTCTCTAGTTCACATTGGCCACTATTATTGGCACCCAATTATTGCAACATCCTTTTCCCAAGATAACAGTTCTGAGATTTCTCACAACATTAAAGACCTAGCAGTATTTTTAACCGTGGACATTGGGTACTTTTTTTAACCCCTGTCTGCACCAAAACCATCTGGAGGGTTAGCTGCCAAAAAGCTAATTTTTTGTTTCATCTGACCTTAGAAGCCAGTCCTGTTTGAAGTTCCAATCATGTCTGACAGCTGAATATGCTGGAGTTTGTTTTTGCGTGAGCCAGGAGAATTTTTTCTTGAAACCCTCTGGAACAACATGTGGTGATGTAGGGGCTGTTTGATCATTTTATTTTAGGCTTTCTGACCCCGAGACTCAACAATTCCCTGCAATTCTCCAACTGTGATCTTTGGAGAGTCTTTGGCCACTCAAATTCTCCTCCTTATCGTGCATTAGGATGATACAGACACATGTCCTCTTCTAGGCAGATTTGTAACATCTTTAGTTGATTGGAACTTCTTAATTATTGCCCTGATGGTGGGAATAGGGATTTTCAGTGCTTTAGCTCTTTTCACTTTCTATTTTGTGAAGCTCAACAAACTTGTTCTGTTCCTGTGGAACAGAAAGAAAATTTATTTTTTAGCTTTCTGACAATTATTTATGTCAAATTTTATTTTTATTCTTTCTTGTTAATATCCAAGTTAACATTCACAACACTGAATATGCAAATTCACTCTTTTGCCAGAAGGTGGCGCTTGTGGAACAGTTCTCTTGTATTCATTATATAAAGTAAATGCTACATTATTACAGGCATACAGAGGTAATATTAAAATGAAATGTCATCAAAACATTCTGTCTGTGGTCATGACGTCATTTGAAAGACTGGTGCTGGCCCACCTGAAGGACATTACTAGACCCTTACTGGACCCCCAGCAGTTTGCCTACAGTGCAAACAGGTCTGTGGATGATGCAGTCAACATGGGACTGCACTATGTCCTGCAACATCTGGACAGATTAGGGACTTACTTCAGCTCGTCCTTCAACACTATCATCTTAAATCTCCTCCTTTAAGTAAAAATTAACTAAGCTCTATGTGTCACACCCCTGGACTTTCTTGTTGGTTTCTCCCATTTTCCCCCGCTGTTCTGAGTGTTTTTGGTTTCTCCGTCATTGTCTGCACCTGTGTGTGTAATTAGTCTGTCTATTTAAGGTGTGTGTTTTCCCCTGTACTCTTGTCGGTCTTTGATGTTATATGGATGTTTTCCCCTGGTGTTCCCGTGTCTACCTGTATTCTGTTGGATTTATTAAATATAGTCTTTTTATTTACGTCGTTGTTTGTGTGTTCCTGCCTAGTCCGTGACAGAAAGACCGACCGAAACCGTTTTTTTTTTTTTTTTTTGCGTATTCCACCCCGTTTTGTTTTTCGTTCTGTTTTTCAGTCTTTTTGTTTCCGTAGTGTTTTCCCCCATGGATTCCTTCCTCCGTCCTGAATTCATCCTCCTCCGGCTGAAGCAGGGGGACTTACCGCTCGAGGGTTACACGTTAATGTTCCAGCTCGTAGCTAATACCACCAGCTATCCGGACGACGCGCTCTGTGCATTTTATGACGCCAGTCTCAGCGCGTCTTGCAGAGCGCCGTCGTCCGAGGACGGCCCTCGAGCGGACTTCGCTGCGTTTGTGGAGTGGACACTGGCGAGAAACAGACCCTCGTTCCCCGCCTGTTCCGTGGATGCCACTCCGGACCCAGAGCCCAGCCAGCCACCCCGACCCGCAGAGTACGAGCCCTTCGTAGACGGGAAGCCCGAGCCCGGAGCGACAGTATTATGGAGCGGCAATGGGTTCAAAACTTCCGACCAGGTGTGAGAGCCGGCCTTTACATCTGCGACGGTGGAGTGCTTCGTGGAACAAGAGAGGGCGGTAGAGAGTCCTGCCCACTGCACCACCACTGGGGGTGAGCATGAACAAGACTCTGGGGACTTAATGGACTGTTTTACAGATATACCTGTCTGCCTGGATTTCCTACCCACCCTCCCTTTTCTGTCTATACCTGAACCTCCGCTGGTTACGTCCAGCCATCCTGTATCTCCGCTGGTTCCGCACAGCCTTCCTGAATCCCCGTTGTCTGCTGTCTGTCCCCTTGCTCACCCTCAGCCCACCATCTGTGTGGTGGGTTCGCCGCGGGTCTGCCAGTATCCATCGGTGTCATGGCTGGAGGATCCCTCACCATCGCCTCCAGCCTCAGAGTCCTGGACTCCACCTCGGCCCTCCGATCCTGCGGCTCCACCCCGGCTCTCTGCTCCCTCATCTCCGCCGTCGCCCGTCAGTCCACCAGCTCCACCAGGCTCCATCGTCCCTCCGGCTCCGCCCTGGTCTGTCGTCGCCCCACCTTCGCCTCTGGACTATACTCCTCCGGCTGTGCCTCGTCGCTCGGTCCCACTCGGGGGACTCGGCCCTCTGTCGCTCCGGCTCCGCCGCGGACCTCCGGATCTCCATCTCCGCCTTGGTCGCCAGAGCCTTGGGTTCCGCCTTGGCCCTCCGGATCCGCGGTGTCACCCAAGATCTTCGGCTTTCCGTCTCCGCCTCGGCCTCTCCCACCACCTGCTCCGCCTCCGTCGGTCGGCCCCATGGAGTCTTCAGCCTCTCCTCCACCATGGCTCCTCCCTCCATCGGCTCCACCTTGGAATCCCATCATGGCTGAGTTCTGGGTTCCACCTGGCTCCTCCTGCTCCAGCCCCTTCCTTGTGCCCTCCTCCCGGGAGTCCGTCCTCCACCTAAGCCCCCTCCTAAGACTTTGTACTGTTTCCTTTTGTCTGTTTGTCGGCATGAGGACGTGCCTTCCGGGAGGGGGAGGTAATGTCACACCCCCGGACTTTCTTGTTGGTTTCTCCCATTTTCCCCCGCTGTTCTGAGTGTTTTTGGTTTCTCCGTCATTGTCTGCACCTGTGTGTGTAATTAGTCTGTCTATTTAAGGTGTGTGTTTTCCCCTGTACTCTTGTCGGTCTTTGATGTTATATGGATGTTTTCCCCTGGTGTTCCCGTGTCTACCTGTATTCCGTTGGATTTATTAAATATACGTCTTTTTATTTACGTCGTTGTTCGTGTGTTCCTGCCTAATCCGTGACACTATGTGCCCACCTCCACCTGTCAGTGGATTATCATGTTCCTGACAGACAGGCAGCAGCTAGTAAACCTAGGAAAATTCATCATTATTTAATCACTAATATAATGATGAACATTATCTTAGCTTATTATCCAATAAATAATGTCTAACTTAATCTACAAAACATAGATAAAAATACTAACATATCACTTATAAATCATTAATGAACGCATAGTCATGTTTTGTAAATGATTATTTCATCATTAACTAATCACTTATAAATGATTTTCAACTGAACGTTATTATTAAGGTGTTACCAACTCGTTTTGAATGACAAAAGAGAACGACTCTGGTTACTGTCGTAACTTCGGTCCCCTGACAGTGGGAATGAGACATTGCAAAAATCGCTGTGGGAACTCCTCCCCTTCTCCAACTTCCTAAAAAGTTCTAGGATAATGCCAGTTTAACAAACTTGCCAATTGTCTCTACTTATGCAAATTGCATGCAAATACTCATGGGCAGTATAATTGTGACGAGAGTGACACTTGAATCAGAAACTGGAAATGAACGGCGCAGCGCTCAGACATTTCCTGTTGAGCATTAACTCTACATTGCAAGAATCGCTGTGGGAACGATATACAATTCCATCGTGACAGTGAAGATCAGGCCAAACAAGGCTAAGACTATACCAATCAAGGGGTAGAACAACACACTATTCCTAAACAATAGCATTGCCGCTAAAGAAGATTATAGCTGATAGGCGGAGCTAAACTAGCGAAAATCTTACCTGAGGTATAGGGGTGAGCGGGGCACAACCTAATAATAGTAGAGTAATATATTACAAAGGTCAAATGCTTGCTTATTTCTGTTTGTGTGGTCAACTGCACAGCAACGCGTCGTGGCTTTGACGCACGCGCTCCACACTACATTAATCCTCGCTTCTGCCAATAAGAAACACTTCTCTCGGACGAACACAGACAAGATCATTTCAAAATACATCATAGCTTAATGAATATAGTCGAAAACACTCGTTTATGTCTCAAGTGAACATGAACTGTTGAGAAATACATCGGATGTGGATCATTATATTGGATTTCAACATTTAAAGCAGAATGCAATGTTAATATGATTCAGAGATGAAGGCAATAATGGTAATGTCCACAAGAGGGGGCCACAGGATAACTAATCCTTCAAGATCTCAATTCAAAGACTATTTACAGTGTTTCATTTAGGTGAGAGAACTTTGAAAATTGCAAACAGGGAAAACAATTACAAGAATATAAATACAATACAAATAATTTTTTCACATCCAGCTAGCCAACTCTGTTGAACCTGTTGTCATAGCCTAGTCTGCTTTTTTATTAGAATATGAAATAGCAAGGGCGCATTTTCGCAGCGGGGCAGCTCGAGAACGCCGGACACACAAGTGCTCTGGCCCTTTTGCCCCAAGGCTGCCCGGGTTGGCTCTCCAAGCCAACATTTAAAGTTTGTTATCGCACTTTAGCTTCTAGTTATTATGTTGGCTTGGAGAGCCAACATACTGTTATGCTATTTAAACTTATTATTATTCTTCTGAGACTAAATTTTCTATACGCTACTCCTCCTAGGCCTTTAACCCTCAAAGACCGAGACAGCCGCCGGCGGCTAAAAATAACTATTGGTCTTAAATGTTTAATAAATTTTGAACCGCTAATCCAATTTGAATGCTTTAAAAAGTCTCGTAAAGTACAGAGTCTGCTCTTTTCAGTGATATCGCATTTGTCTCATTTGGATATTCAGAGGCTCCGTAGTAAGCGTGATTACGTCATCACATTTCCTCAGCACTGATTCGTCAGATGAAATCAACACGTTTTGGTCCTCTGAGCCAAACAGGAACGATTGTTGATGCTTAGTCCCACCCCTGTGCCCCGATTGGTTCAAACTGTCATCTATTCAACCAATAAACATAGGTTTTGGTCTTTTGAACCACCGATTAGTATGTTTCTTTGCAGATCTGAACAGACGCAAAGTGAAAGCAAAGTGCGTCTTGCGTGCATGAAAACAAACGCAAAATAACACATTTGCATGACAGCATTCTTTGAAAATATACAGAAATACTCACGACAGAGCCCTTTGACATAAAACAAACCAAAAACAAGGATGAAACAACAGTAGATATCGGATAAAGCACTGGAATGTGGGTTTTCGGTCACTAGACGATGTCCCTGTAAAATAGATTCCGACGCAGACTACAGCCAGCAGATCCATCTATTTGGTTGTTATATTATGTAACTAATTATTATATAGTTTTTAAAGATTATTTGTACTATTTTTTCGGTTTCACTCTGTATATTTCTCTCTCATTTTGTGTGTAGTTTGTGAATAATTTGGATTGTTTATTTATTTTTTTTGTTGCACAAGACAGTTTGTGCATTTTTTCTTGTGCTACTATCTACACTATTTGTGTTTATTGTTCATCTTTTGGATTAAGAATATATTTATGAAATAGTAAATTATTTTTTACTGTGTTTTGCTATTATTTAACACTGTTTCTGCAATGACTTTACTCCTGAAACGTTTTTGGACAGATCTATATTGTCAATAAACGAAATGGGCCTGTTTTTCACTGAAAAGCACCTAAATAATATTGTAATAATTGGCTATAACTTGCTTGGGGAATGTTATATATAGACAAAATTTTATTTGGAAGTGTAAAACACCTAAATACAAATTTTTAAAGAAAAAAATCTAAACTTCAGGAGTTTTTGTTTGAGTACACAGTAAAAAACACCCAATTGTTGGTAGCGTTTTTTCCTAAAATTCTGGAAATTCACTAATTTTTAGAGAAAACAAAAGGAAATTTGTAATTTTAAATTAGCTAGACATAAAGTTCAAGTTCTTATGTTTATAATGATATATGACAATTGATGCTGACTGCTAGAATAGGTCTGAAAAAACAAAGAAATATACAGGTGCCTCAGGTGCCCCAAAAATGTTCTAGGTCTTTAAGGGTTAATGGCACAAGCCCCAAACTTGGCAGAGACCTGGGCCCTGATCACGAGATTGTTGCTATATCTTTTTAGACTGATCAGACGTACAGTTTATTTATTATTAATTTTTGAACATGAAAAATTTCCCATAGACTTGCATTGGCTGAGAAAAAATGCACCCTCTAAAGGAGCAATTCCACTCCACTGAATGGGAGAGTTTCCCATAGACTTGCATTGGCTGAGAAAAAATGCCTCCTCTAAAGGAGCAATTCCACTCCACTGAAGGGGAGAGTTTCCCATAGACTTGCATTGGCTGAGAAAAAAAAAGCACCCTCTAAAGGAGCAATTCCACTCCACTGAAGGGGAGAGTTTCCCATAGACTTGCATTGGCTGAGAAAAAATGCCCCCTCTAAAGGAGCAATTCTACTCCACTCAAGAGGCGGGGTGACCTCTTACCTACTTTCACTTTTGCCTTCAGCGCATACGTGCTCACAAAACTAATTTGCACGAATTATACTGCCCTTAAAATTATAATATTCCAGCGATTTCATTCCATATACCCATAAGAACACATCAAGAGCTCAATTCAGCTGTTTGTGAGCTGTTTTATTTCAAACCGAAAGCGGATCCTTCAGCGCGTACATTCTGTGTACGTGCCCACAAAACTACATCATTTGCACGAATTTGACCGCCTTTAAAATGTAAATATTCCAGCGATTTCAGTCTATCCACCCATTAGAACACCTCAACAGCTAAATTCAGGTGTTTGCTAGCTGCTTTATGTAAAACTTAAAGCCTGCGTTGGCTTTCATGAGAACGTGAGCTGACGGCTCGCGCTCTGCAATGCTGTGAAATGTTACTGTGGTTCATAATGCTAATGTTGTCCACAAGAGGGGGCCACAGGATAACAAATAAAAACAACATCAAAATCCTTCAAGATCTCAATTCAAAGACGTTTTTACAGTGTTTCATTAGGAGCCAGAACTCGGACACACAAGTGCTCTGGCTATTTTTCCCCAAGGCTGCCCAGGTTGGCTCTCCAAACCAACATTTAAAGTTTGTTATCGAACTTTAGCTTCTAGTTAAACTATGCTATTCTATGACATTAGCGATGCAGTTTACACTATTTACTTATATGGATTTTGATAAGAAACCACAAGAAACAGGTGAATAAAGGCTGACAATCAATGTTTAATGTTCAGAAGTTATTATTTCAAGAAATGTAAAGCATTTTGGCTCGTTTATGTGTGTCGTGTTCTATGAGAGCTGTGTGTGGAAGGAGGGGAGTGTTTTTCTGAATGTCTAAATGTGTTTCATTTATTTGTCCACATTGTTTTGAACTACTGTACAGCTGTGTGTTGCGATCAGGGCCGTTCAAAGCATTGTTGCGATGTGTTTATTGTCAAACTCCAAAATTAGATTATTTTAATTTAAAAAAAAAAAACGTCATTACTTCATTTGAAAAAGTTAACATGTATTTTACTGACAAAATATTTTAGTTTGTGTATATTTTTTTCATTTGATCAGATAACCTTTTAAGCTGTCATATGGTCGTGTTACAATGTGCCCCTCAGATGTTACAATGTACCCCACCTACGGGGCATGTTGTCACGTTTCACTTCCTTTCTTTTGAGGTAAATAACGAAAAACGTATACACTGTAAATATGAAACAAAGCGATATATTTGTACTAGACAAGTGTGAAAATAATGTGGATAAAAATTGAACTCTGAACCCCACGTGGATTTACATAAACCGCAAAATTCAAAAAGTGCCCAGATAGCAAGAACGTTTGGGCCAAATGTGGCTGATAGCTGTCATGTTTGGCCTAGGTATGGCATGGCTGAGCACATATGGGCCAAACTTGTACCATATATGTTTTGCCATGGCTTTAGAATTGGAGGGAATTTTCATTTGGGTGACTTTTTGTATTAAGGTATATGGCCCATATGACAGTACACAGACGAGAGCCATATATGGCTCGGCTATGGCACATTCTGAAATATGTTAACTTATGGTTAACATTTGGCTTTTACTTGGAAAAACACACATACCCTGCTATAGTCATGTGTGGCTGGTTCGTGGCAGTCCACATGTCAGCCCATTCATTCATTCTTCCTGTATTCCTATTGGTGGATTGCTGAAAATTTGAAAATATATGTCCGTTATTTCCCGCTCTGCTCCCTCTTTACAACAGCCTTTGCCCAGACACACTCTTATTCAGGTAAGTGCAGTTTTGGTGTTTTAAATGTTTTATAGGGATGTAATGGTACGCTTATTCGTACAGAAAAAAAAAAAAGAGTGCTTAGGTATGTGTACACTTAGGAGTGTTAAAGTTCAACCTGAATATAGAGGATTGGTTTTCGTCACTTCCTGTTTTGCTGAGCTGCCGTGTGTTTTGTGTTTTTAGCTCTCTGTGATTGTAGCTTTCTGGAGCTTGTTATTCTTTAGAAATCTTTATCTTATTATTACTCTCTGCTGTTTAAAGTAATTAATAACAGCGTTTCCTCCAAACAGACTTGTGAAATTATCCGTCACACTAATCTGACCGCTCACTTTACCCGTTAATCCGCGACTGCAGTGGGTTAGCTATTTAGCTTAGCTATTTAGCTAGCCACTGGCGACTTGCATTTACATTTACGTTCTCTACTCACGTCTACTACCGCTCTCCTTTCTCTCTCGCGAACCATTTCGCTTTTATTCCACAACCACGATTTGCAACAAGTTAGCATTCAGTTAGCCGATTAGCTTGCGAATCGCGTTTCCTTTTACATCCTATTCACTCCGTTGTTCCTCCTCCCATACCTCTCTTCAAGAGTTCATCATAACAACAGTGGAAAGTTGGAACCATTCTACAAAAACGGTGAGTAATGGCTTCTTCTCTTGCTATTGTTGTCTGCACCACCTGCCACATGTATAGCTTATCTATCTCTGTCGGCAGTGAGCCTTATACATGTGATAAATGCAAGGACATAGCTAGGCTGACAGAGAAGATTTCAGAACTAGAGACACACATCCAAACTTTAATGGAGGATAGTAAGAATGTGAGGGACTTAGATACGGCTTTGGATGTGACTAGTTCAGGGAGACATGCAAATTGTTCGGTTCCGGTAGTTACAGCGCCTGTGCAGCAGGGCAACTGGGTGACTGTGAGACGGCATAGTCGTGGGTCAAAACACCGCTCTTCCGTTCCGATCAGAACATCAAACAGGTTCTCCCCACTCAGTGAAGCACCCACTGAGAAACCTGATGAAAGTGCTCTAGTAATTGGCGATTCTATTGTACGGAACGTGAAAATAGAGACTCCAGTCACCATAGTCCAGTGTTTACTGGGAGCCAGAGCGCCTGACATCTTGGCAAATTTAAAAGTGCTGGCTAATGCTAAACATAAATTCAGTAAGATTGTTATTCACGTCGGCACTAATGATGTTCAACTTCGCCAGTCGGTGATCACTAAAAATAATGTTAAAGAGGTGTGTGAACTTGCAAGTATTACCCAAAATTACTGTTATAAACATGTCCCACATGTAAAAGGTAAGGGGGGAGGTGTTTGCACAATTTATAGCAATATGTTCAGTGTTTCTCAGAGAACGGGCTTTAAGTATAACTCGTTTGAAGTAATGGTGCTCCATATAACATTATCCAAAGAATCAAGTATTAATGATAAATCTCCTGTGACGTTTTTACTGGCTACTGTATACAGGCCACCAGGGCACCATACAGACTTTATTAAAGAATTTGCTGATTTTCTATCCGAATTAGTGTTGGCCGCAGATAAAGTCTTAATAGTGGGTGATTTTAACATCCATGTTGATAATGAAAAAAATGCATTGGGATCAGCATTTATAGATATTCTGAACTCAATTGGGGTTAGACAACACGTTTCAGGACCTACTCATTGCCGAAATCATACTTTAGATTTAATATTGTCACACGGAATTGATGTTAATGGCGTTGAAATTCTGCATCAAAGTGATGATATCTCAGATAATTATCTAGTCTCGTGTATACTCCAGATAACTAAAACTGCAAAACTAACTCCTCGCTATAAGTACGGTAGAACCATTACTTCTACCACAAGAGACTGCTTTGTAAGTAACGTTCCTGATTTATCTGAATTCCTCAGCATATCCGATAGCTCAGGAAAACTTGATGATGCAACAGAAACTATTGACTCTCTTTTTTTCTAGCACTTTAGATATAGTTGCTCCTCTGCGGTTAAGAAAAATTAAGGAAAACAGTCCGACGCCGTGGTATACTGAACACACTCGCGCACTGAAGAGAGCACGATGAAAAATGAAACGCAGCTGGAAGAAAACAAAACTAGAGGTTTTCCGTACAGCCTGGCGTGAATGTAACATATCCTATAGAAAAGCATTAAAAACTGCTAGATCAGATTATTTTTCATCTTTCTTAAAAGAAAACAAACATAACCCTAGGTATTTATTCAATACAGTGGCTAAATTAATGAAGAATTAAGCACCAACAGGTGCTGAATTTTCCCAACAGCACAGCAGTAATGACTTCATGAACTATTTTACTACCAAGATAGATACTATTAGAGATAAAATTGTAACTATGCAGCCATCCGCTACAGTATCGCATCTGATATGCTATAAATCTCCTGAGGAACAATTCCATGCATTTTCAACTATAGGAGAGGAAGAGTTGTACAAACTTATTAAATCATCGAAACCGACAACATGTATGTTAGACACTATTCCATCTAAGCTACTAAAAGAGGTGCTTCCAGAAGTCGTAGATCCTCTTCTGAATATCATTAATTCGTCACTATCGTTAGGATATGTCCCCAAAACTTTCAAACTGGCTGTCATTAAGCCTCTAATTAAAAAACCTCAACTTGATCCCAATGAATTAAACAATTACAGACCAATTTCAAATCTCCCTTTTCTATCAAAGAAACTAGAAAAGGTAGTGTCCTCACAATTGTGTTCTTTCTTAGAGAAAAATGGTATCTGTGAGGATTTCCAGTCAGGTTTTAGACCGTATCATAACACTGAGACTGCTCTTATTAGAGTTACAAATGATCTTCTCCTGTCATCCGATCGTGGATGCATCTCTCTATTAGTACTACTGGATCTTAGTGCTGCGTTTGATACTATTGACCACAATATTCTTTTAAATAGACTTGAAAATTATGTTGGCATTAGTGGTACTGCACTGGCTTGGTTCGAATCGTACATATCTGACCGGCATCAATTCGTAGCAGTGAATGACGAGGTATCATATCAATCACAAGTGCAGTATGGAGTACCTCAAGGCTCAGTACTAGGGCCATTACTTTTTACACTTTATATGTTACCCTTGGGAGATATCATCAGGAAAAATGGTGTTAGCTTTCACTGTTATGCTGATGATGCGCAGCTCTATATTTCTTCACGGCCTGGCGAAACATACCAATTTGAAAAACTAACAGAATGCATAGTTGAAATAAAAAATTGGATGGCAAGAAATTTTTTGCTGCTAAATTCTGAAAAAACAGAGGTGTTAATTACTGGACCTAAAACCTCCGCATGTAATAACCTAAAACACAGTCTATTACTCAATGACTGCTCTGTCAATTCGTCGTCATCAGTCAGGAACCTAGGTGTGCTATTCGATAGCAATCTTTCCTTCGAAAGCCACATTTCTAGCATTTGCAAAACCGCATTTTTTCATCTAAAAAATATATCGAAATTACGACCTATGCTCACAATGTCAAATGCAGAAACGTTAATCCATGCGTTCATGACCTCAAGGATAGATTATTGTAATGCTTTATTGGGTGGTTGTTCTGCACGCTTAATAAACAAACTCCAGCTGGTCCAAAATGCAGCAGCTAGAGTTCTTACTAGAACCAGAAATTATGACCATATTAGTCCGGTTCTGTCAACACTGCACTGGCTCCCTATTAAACATCGTATAGATTTTAAAATCTTGCTAATAACTTATAAAGCCCTGAATGGTTTAGCTCCTCAGTACTTGAGCGATCATATTATAGTCCCTCACGTCCGCTGCGTTCTCAAAATTCTGGCAATTTGATAGTACCTAGAATATCAAAATCAACTGCGGGCGGCAGATCTTTTTCACATTTAGCGCCCAAACTCTGGAACAATCTACCTAACACTGTTCGGGAGGCAGACACACTCTGTCAGTTTAAATCTATATTAAAGACCCATCTCTTTAACCTGGCCTACACTTAATACATTTCATAATCCAAATCCGTTAAAGGATTGTTAGGCTGCATTATTTAGGTCAACCGGAACCAGGGACACTTCCTATAACACCTGATGTACTCGTTGCATCAGAAGAAGAATGGCATCTACGCTAATATTAGTATCTTTCCTTCTTATTCCGAGGTCACCGTAGCCACCTGTATCCAGATCAGACGGTCACTGCAGTCTCCCGGATCTAGTCCGTACCCATCAGCACCCAGAGATATCCTCTACAGCCCTGAATGTCAGCAGAGACCACATCAAAGACAGATCATCAGTGAAGACCTCATCACCTAGACCATACCTGTCAAGTTTTGGATTTGAAAATAAGGGAAATTTTCCGGCGCCTGCCAAACAAACCCCAAACAAGCTCCAGCATCCCTTACATTTTAAAACAGGTGACAAGAAAGCTAAAATCACCACTTGTCAACCACTTATAAACTACAATTGGCTTTATGCAGCTGCACTACTTCCTGAACTTCAGGCATCTCCTTTGTTTCCTGTCTGCCATTATTGGACAAACTAATTAATCCAGGTGATCAGTTTGTCCAATAATGGCAGACAGGAAACAAAGGAGCTGCCTGAAGTTCAGGAAGTAGTGCAGCTGTGCATAAAGCCAATGATAGGCCTACCTTTGTTGACATTGACATGCTGTGAGCATTCATAGCCTAAATGAAAACACAAAAGGGTATATATGAAGAGCATTTATTTAAAGGCCTATTTGCATATTTTCTGTTCATTTAACATTGGTAGGCAGTTATCGCGAGGCTAGTGACAGAGCTCAGATTTTTTTTTTGGGGGGGGGGGGGGGGTTTTTTTTTTTTTTTTTTTTTAAGAACGCAAGTTAAAATTAGTGATGGCAAGTTCGGCTCTTTTCAAAGATTCGCCTCTTTTGGCTGGGCTCCCTTAAAAGAGCCGGCTCTTACGGCTCCCAAATGGCTCTTTATTTAGTATCACTCAGAGCCTTCTATTTTAGCCCAATTTATCAATTGTGAATGTTTTGTGTATTGGTAAGCAACTTTTTAATTCCTTATTTTTCATTTTAAAAAATACAGTTACTATTATTTAACATTTTAATAAAACTTTAATTGAACTCAACCACAGCATAACCTAAATAAAGGGAAAAGTCTTAACATATATAATAAACATATATAACAAAACACCTTTGTCTTTAGTGCAGGATGGCATTGAGAAATATGAGATGCCTCAGCTTGGATGGGCTGATGCGATTTCTCCTCTCTGTAATTATTTGTCCTGTTTTTGAGAAGACTCTCTGAGGGCACCGATGTTGCAACAATGCAGAGTCTTCCTACCATTACCTTAACCAGGCATCTGCATTCAGCTTTGCAGTCTCCAACATCACTGAAATGCAGCCAGATGCTGCTGCTTTTTCGTTTTTCACTCATTTTTTCACTTTCTCCCAATGGACTCGCATTTAATGCCGTCTTCCCCACCTCTCTCTGTCGCTCTGTGTACCTGGCCTGTACCACTACACTCGCTATCTTTAAAGTATGCGCCCCCTTTCCTTCTTTCACATAATGGTACAATCCCACCACTACTTGCGGCGGAAGATTCGGCTCTCCCCGACGGGAGTCTGCATTTCTCGTTCGCTACAAAGAAAAGACTCTTTTGCGAACGACACATCACTAGTTAAAATACGGGAGATTTACAGGAAAATACTAATACGGGAGGATGGCGGGAAAGAAGGGTAAAATACGGGACTTTCCCGGACAAAACGGGATACTTGACAGGTATGACCTAGACGGCCATCGACGCAAGACAGCGAAAACCAGATGAGTCCTCTCCAATCTGATTTTGTGGCAACTTGGAACTCTTGAATCTACATTAATATTAGTCTGTTTGTTTCTTATTCCCAGGTCACCATAGCCACCAGATCCAGTCCGTATCCAGATCAGATGGTCACTGCAGTCCCCCGGATCCAGTCCAAACCTAGAGCAGATGGTGGATCAACACCTACAGCCGAATGTCAGCAGATACCGTGTCAACTAGATGAGCCCCAGAGACAGATCATCAAGAAAGAACTCCTACCCTAAACGGCCACCGGCCATGGGAACCAGATGAGTCCTCCCCAATTTGATTTTGTTGCAATATGGAACTCTTGCATTATTATTGACATTTTATTTTATTATTTTAATACTGTAAGGTTGCTTTGACACAACTTGTATTGTAAAAAGCGCTGTATAAATAATCTTGACTTGACGTGTACCGAACAAACACAGTTTCGTTTTGACCACGATCATGTGCTGAATTCATATATGTGAATAAAACTTTACTATAAATACCTCCTGTCCAGTAATCATGATAAGCTTTGTGTTTTGTTATTTTCGATAAGTCTCATCTTTAAATTATGTCTATTATATCAGAAAATTTAAACGATAAATGCCTTTTTGACGCTCTTTGATGTGGCTCGACAGACCGCTGTAAGTAACGTTACAAGCAGAGAGCGCATGAATGCGATCATCCTTTTCTCCTTTCTACTAGTTATAACGTGATTTAAAAACTAACAAATCTTTCTTGTCTCACGTAATCTCAATTAGTTTTGCTACCATGGAAAAATGCTAATAAAACAGGATTACCTTTACCTCCAGCTAGCACTCATTTCATGGCGTGGTTTAATATTCAAATAATATCTAATACTAATTATGATATGCTAATGTTCTTTTTTTTTCTCTCCTTTTCCTGACAGACTGTGAAAGAAAGGCTGGTGAGACTTACTAAAAGTATCCATTATTGTACATTTATTTACTCATTTGACATTTACACCACACTTTGTTATGTTCTGTATTGTACTTCTGTTATTAAAATTTTTATTATTTTAAAAATGTCTGTGAATCAATTTTGTGTTTAAGATGTGTTTAAGATTTACTGTGCAATTGGTATTTTAAATAAATAATAGGTGTGGCATAAATATGGTTAAACTATGGCTTTTGATCTATCAGCCACATGTGGTCCACAAACGGGCCATAGCCCTTTACAGAACTCAGCCATATAAGAATACCATATAAGATATGGTAGAAGACTTCTAGAAGACCACACTTTAGCTGTTGGTATGGGCCAGATCCGGCCCAGAGGAAATTTGCTGACTGGGTGTTAGGTTGTGCCCCGCTCTCCCCTACAAAATTAGCATTTCTTGCCAAAATAATAAGCAGCTGCACTGACTACAGGGCAGACACAACAACATTAGCAAGGCAGTGCCATGAAACTTAACAAAAGCACATATACAAATGCAGTCATCACAGCGTCAACAGCTCACCATGGTAACAAACTGTGCCCCCAATTCAGCATAGAAAAAAACTGAGAAGAATAAGTGAGGTTAAGGACTCACCAGAGTTACAACAAAGTACAGTTACAAAATGTGCATCACGCGCACTGTACATGGCCAGTCCCTGATCTAATTTTTTGATCTCATCATTTTCATCCAGAAACTTCTGCATATTTGCTTGGAAAACCTGTGAAAAGTGCTGATGCTGCCTGGTTCCACGCATACGCTTTGCCAGCTATGTTTGCAGTGGTGCGATACAGCTTGTTAGGGCAGTACGAAGCAGTGAACCAGTACAGGACATGCAACATCTTGTCTTGTTATACACCTCAGGAATAAATGGGGCGGGCCTTTGGAAGCTAGCCCTCTGATGGTGACCAGGTTGAAAAAAACACTGGCTCTGGCTCAGCAGGCAGAGTGATGTTGGTGATTCCCCCAGCTTCAGTGATGACAAACAACTCTGTCATCTCCAGGATGTTTTAGGAGCTTGACTAGGAATGGACCCACTGAACCAGAGCACAGCAGGTTGAATGAGTGGTTTCCTTAGCCTGGCCATCGCCACAGAGCTGGTCTTCAGTGGCCTGCCTTATTCTGCCTCAAAGTGCATAATGAGGTCTCTAAGATGTGGCATACCCCAGCTGCAGGCCAAGCAGTGTCAGCCCTCCATTTGATGGCCGTAAGTTTTCCAGGTGAAAATGCTCAAACACCTGGATGAATGTGGTCCTGATCCGGAGTACCTTTAAAGAGCTCCACAGCGCCACTGTTCTTACTCTGCAAACCATGTAGATGGTGACATAGTCCATCTGGTAAACCACTGGAAGTTGTGCTCAACAGACACTTGTGGTTGACCCTGGCTGACATGAAGAAGGCACAGAAGAACGTCCTTCTGAACACCCCTGTAAGCCCTGTGGGGTTGTTTGATAACTCAGTTGAATCTCACTTAGGGATTCACTGAAACCCAGAAACAGTCAAGGGCCATAAATCATTTTATGTCAAAGCATGCTGAGGTGCCTCCCCATTTGTGCTTGTGCTTATCATCCACCCAGTGCTCCTCCTCTCGATTGCAGTTGGCAGAGTTAAAAACTTGAGTCTGCAACTTGGACTAGAGTCACACTTAGGTCACAAAAATAAAGACTTGTGAGATGTAAAGAATTGGTTGAGATGTTAAATGAATCACAATACAATTGGGAGTGGGAGTTTATATGAATGGATCTCTGAGGGGAACTGTTACGGTCTTTAGAAAAGTTTAGATGGTATTTTCTTTTCATCAAGTAGTGTTCATAACCGCAGTGCTGCTTTGTTTACAGCGGTAACCAAGGAAATGCTGTATCTCTCCTGTTCCATAAGTACCACCTGCTGAGAGTGAATTTGCGTTCTAATTCAGCCCTTCTGCAGGTGTTTTATGTATTATAGTTTCACAAAAATAAACTAATATTTTGAAATTGTACAGTGCAGTTTAGATTAAAAACTGTTCATGCTGCATTTATCGCAGAATAAAACCACAACAATGTGTAGGTATTTATACAGACTGTTTAATGTTGTTCTGAAGTGACATGAATGCATTTAAACATGAATTAAAATAGTGGTAAATATAACTGTTGAAACTAACCATAATTTTACGTTTTGCCAAAAATTTGTACTATAAAATTAATTAATAAAAAGCGAATAGTATAAAGTGTAGGATGACCATAATTAACCAGCTAACCAACAACAAGAATTTTGACAGATTAATAAAAAAAAAAACAGATATGTTTGCATACAAGTCGCATTTTATTGCTACATTCAGAAATAACGTTAAATACCAGTGAATAAAATTAAAACATTCTATATAAAATAAAATGAATGATTTCAATAAAGGTTTGTGTAAACAAACATTATGTAGAAGTAATTAACTGTAATGCTTCAAAACTTATTTATTCTCATACACTGTTAGTTGCAATAACCAGCTGAAATAACTATTGCTAAATTGCCTTGGACTCCACCTCAGAGACTTAAGACTCGACTTGGACTCACTTTAAAGACTTGAGACTTGACTTGGACTTGGACCTCAGAAACCCCCAAAGAAAGGTTTACGCACTTTAGTTTAGCCCACAGACCACTATATGTTTGAGGTTCAAGCTCAAAGCTCGAACTTGAACCTCAAACATCACTAAACCATTTAAGAGGAGTTTTCTGTGGGAAATATGAAGTGTGTAACCATTTGTTACTGTGTTAAGTACCTACTGATATGCTTGGACATTATTCATATCTTCCAAGGTACTATACTGTAGATGTAGTGTCTCTCAAGGAGCATGAGACATGAGTTTTAACAGCCATTATTTTCTGGTCCCAAAGAAGGATAGCAGACTTTGCCCTACTCTAGATCTATGTCTATGGAACTGTTTTGTATCTGTGGCATGCCTATTTCCATATCCAGATAGCCCCTCAACACAGGAGCCTTTAAAAGGTGCTCAGGTTGATGGCAGCTGCCTCAACTGTTACATGTCAAATTCAAAACATAACTTTTTAGGCCAGTATTTCTAGGTGTCACAGACTTGTTTATTATTATTATTACTGATGATATGATAATGGTATTTTACGAGGTGGCTAATTCGTACAAATTTGTACGACCTCACAATAAGACCACTTATAAGTAGTAATTTTCTCAAACAGCCATACGATCAGGTATTAGATCAGATGAATGTGTAATATGGCACATTTGCTTTGAACTATTTTTATTTTAATATCAGTTTGATTATTTTGATGGTACCCTTTAGACAGCTGATGATAAGTAACTCTGCAACTACATGTGAACTAGCAGTCATTAGGGTATTAGTAGTATGTCTGCAACTGTAAATATATGCTAACACTTTATTTTGATGGTCCAACAACAGAAATACTGACTATAAGTAACTTTGCAAGTACATCAACATTCTACCTACCCTAATCTTAACCGAAGCCTAACCTAATACTAATGAGAGTTAATTGACATGTAGTTGAATGAAGTAGACTAAGGGGACCATCAAAATAAAAAGTAACCATTTACTTTTTTTCAGATTTTTATTTTTTTCAGCTGAAGAGTGTTAACTAGCTCACATAAAATAATTAATTAACATTATCCTCACAGGAAACACTCAAATAACACTCAACACCTAACCACTCAGAAGATGTAGTAAGATACTGTGCAGATCTTAAATAAACAATGTCCATTATACTGTAAACGAAGTAGATTTAATATGTTTTATTAATGTTCATTAATATGTGTTATAAATAATCATACTCTTAAAAGTTATAACCACAAATATGTAAGTATTATGATGTATTATAATTGTTGTTATGATTATTCACAAGTTGATATAATATATTATAAGGTTTTTTTATCATGCATTATGCATTCATTATAATGCCACAAGAATACCCTTGTAATGTATTATAAATATGGGCTTCATAGGAAATGTAATTTTGGGTACCAGGCATAATATTGTTTTGTTAACTGATTTTGTTGCTTTTAACTGGTTTTAGGTATCAGACAAAACTCTGCTGACCAGACAAAACAGCTTGGATGGGTTCACAATGTTTATGTTTAGGGGTAGGTGCAGCAGGACGTGTTGTTTCAGTCATACTGTGCAAATAAGTGCATGCCAGCTTACAGTTTATTGTACATTTGTAGCTCTTAAAATTTCAAAAAATAAATCAAGAAATACATATATAAAGAAATAAACAAATAGATGTGCAAACATTTACATTCACATGCAGTGATGTTCAGTGTAGGTCACACAAAAAATCTGAGATTCAGTCTAATTTAAACTTGAAAATTAACCATTTTTTTTTTAGTTTCAAACATTTTATCTGAAAAAAATGCTTACGATTCTGCACTATTTGTATGATATAATTAATCAAGTTTGTAATTATTCATGTTATGCTAAGTAACATGGATCATCAGGTTCCAACTATGCAATTTGTTCATTTTTACCTGAACTTACTGTGTGTCCATTGTCTAATTTATTTCTAATTGTATTTATTCCAGGGAATTGTTGCTATAACATCTGGGATAAAGTTAATTAAATTTAATGAAACATAGTGAGATTAAACATAACTAAGAAATAAATAATAAAGCCAGTAGCTTTTGAATAATGAGTAGCTAAAATGCTTGCTCACAGTACATACTTGAATACACCTTAAATATATTTTATAATTTTACCACCAACAGAATAAAGTAATTTTTATATTAGAGAAAATAAAGATTAGCATAACTGAATGCAAATAGCATGTGAAGTCACTGAACAAGGATACAACAAAATAATTAGTATGTCAATGCAACTAGGCAATTGCCATTGCCATTAATAAAAATATAAAACTAGTGACATACCTGTTTGAACCGAGGGCTGTAAAGCACCATATAAAGAGAGCAACAAAAACAAAGGAATGTCACATTTCTTCATGTTTGTCCTTGAACTTGTATTCCAAGCATAGAAAACCCAGTCTTGTGTTTGAAGTGTGTGAAGCTTATATACACCTTTCTCCTAATCTTATGTATCCTGTCATGTGGTTGGGGGGTGGGGGAAGTGGTGGTTGTCAAGTGATGGACAGCCACAGGACACACATGATAAGTCATGAACAGTATCAACTTAAAGGTGCCATAGAATGCATTGAGAGAATATTTTAAATTGTTCTCTGATATCTACATAGGAGGTATTTGTCATAGGAAAGGGCAAAAAATCTCCAGAAATGGTTTTACATGTCCATTTACAACCCTAGAATTTGCCCCTAGAATGAAATGCTCTGTTATTTGGACGCTTCATGAATATTAATGAGCTCTGCTCTCATTGGCTGTTTCACAGAGCTCAATAGCTCGCACATGGATAAAAATATATATTTAATTAGGAGCTCTAGCCGCTTTTAATATGCGGTTTGTTGAATCTGCCGTTTTGAATCACGGATATTTTAGTTTCATTACTGTGATCGCATGTGCTCTGTGTAAAGTTACAACGCAGAGGGAGTGATTCTTACCACACAAGTTGAGCAGCTCGTCAGTGATTCTCCAGATCTGTAAATCATTTGCCATCATCAACGCAGTTATTTCTCCATCATTCACCATCATCAGCGCAGTCATCTCTCTGTTTATGTGGTAAGTGAAATCCTATGTATAGCAATGTAACAGGCTAGCGCTAGCATTAAGCTAACCGTGTCCCTTGAGTGACTCACGTTGTTTAACTGATGTGCTGACGTTAGTGATGATTGGGTGATGCAAATGTTGGAGGCGTAACTATTAACGATCTCGGGAAAGTTTCGTAACAGTCGGGTATATGTTGGAATTGACCTATTTTTCGGTGGTCTTTTGCAAATACTAGATTTATATAAGAAGGAGGAAACGATGGTGTTTGAGACTCATGGTATGTCATGTCCATGTACTGAACTGTTATTATTTAACTATGCCAAGGTAAATTCAGTTTTCCATTCTATGGCACCTTTAATACTTCAGTGTGTTCTTATTTTATGAGAATAATTTCATGACTTTTAGTTTTGTAACACATCTCCTCAGTACTATTTGGCAGGATTACATCTGTTACATTTTTGTATGTATGCTTTTCGATAAATTTGTCATAAGTGCCATACCAGTCAATAAGTGTTCACAGATGGCATATAGGAATAAATCTCCAGGCCAGCAGAGGCATAATGTGTATCTTTATCTTGCTTCTTTGAGGTGTAACTGCAACAACTTTGTGAAGCATCTTACTTGTACACTCATCTTGATTTGACTTGACTTGATTTGACACAGAAAGAAGAAATGTATAGATGCTAATCTGTGTATATTTTGTCTATGTGGGAAGAAGAATGAGCAGACAAAGAGTGCTAAAGCAAGGAGGTGAGCAGGTGGTGAAATCCAAGTTGCAGTGTTTAGTTATTTCATACATTAAAGTGGTAGTCTCTAAAAGTCTTGTGAAAGTGGTCACACAATTATTTTGTGTTTGCTTGTATCTTTCATGGGTTGGCAAGGACAAACCTGGCATGCACACAAGCAATGATGCCAAGCATTATACAGGTGTGTAACTGATTTGTGAGCTGTGCCTTCCCTTCCAGTCAGCTCTGGGAATTGTACAATTGATGTTGAAAGGTTGCCTATAAGGGAGAGAGAGAGAGAGAGAGAGAGAGAGAGAGAGAGAGAGAGAGAGAGAGAGAGAGAGAGAGAGAGAGAGAGAGAGAGAGAGAGAGAGATAACTACACACACACATTGAAAAAGGATACTTGTTGTTTTTTTCTAAACTGTGAAAATGCTGATTTGGTAGGATGGAGACACAATGGCAATTCTAGAGAAAATGAAGCTCAGCAAGAAGGAAATGAGAGGTACAAGCTTCAGAGGTCTGACATTTGGTCACAGGAAAATCCTGTTTCCTGCGGACAGTAAGAAAGAATTTAGTCCTATGAAGACCAAATCCTGAAATTGCACAAAACATTAGAAAAAAGGAAATGAAAGACAAGGTGAAAAAATAACTAATATGACATGTGAGAGTGGCACATTTTCAGGGTTTTTATTAACCCTCTGGTGTTGTTCGGTCATTCAAGAAAAAATAAATAAATAAATGTTCTACTTCCTCGTAATGGTATGAAACTCAGTTACTTTAATGCCGCCAAAAAAAGTGTGTAACACTTTATAATAACTACACACTATGAACCATTAGTTAAGCATTAGTAAATAGTCAATACATCATTTATACATCATTATCCCCACATTAATAGACAATGATCAATTAATAGTTTCTAAATTAAGTATTATATTATTAACAGACCAGTTATTTAGGAGTTGTCAGAGATTCATAAGATCATTTAGAAAGTGTAACTAAATGATTAATAAACTTTAAATGCACATTTCTACATATTATTTAGACATACAATAGTTATTCAGTGTGTTAATAAATGCTTTATTAACACGTATGCTTACTGTAATTTATGATTAATTCAGGTGGGTATAAAACATTTAGTAGTTGTCAGTTATCTATTTTTGTGAGCTCATCTAAAGTGAAGACTATTTATGCCTCGTTAAACTTTTACAAATTATAAAATGAAAATAAACCTTTGCAATGTCATAGAAAATTAAAAATTCCTGTACACCTCCAGAAAAAAATAACATTTGTAGAATATACAGTATTTGATTTGCTGATTTATATTTACATTCTTGCTTATTTTTTGTATATTTTGTTGCAGAGGTTTCTTTTTTCATTCTAGAAAGTGGAGGTATTTTTGCATCTTCATACATATATATATATATATATATATATATATGTGTGTGTGTGTGTGTGTGTGTGTGTGTGTGTGTGTGTGTGTGTGTGTGAGAGAGAGAGAGAGAGAGAGAGAGAGAGAGAGAGAGAGCTTGTTCTGTATTACTCTGTGTTGTTTGTTTCCTTCTTCTCTTTATAACATAACTGTTACTGTTAATCCTCGCAATAAAGATATGTTAATAAATAAATAAATAAATAACTGAGCCTTTAAATCTCCTTTGTAAAAGCTTTACGAGGTATAAATAGTCTACACTTTAGATGAGCTCACAAAAACAGTTAACTGGCAACTACTAAATGTTTTATAACTACCTGAGTTAATCATGAATTACAGTAGGATTATGTGTTAATAAAGCATTTATTAACACATTATTACTATATTTCTAAATAATATGTATAAATGTACATTTAAATAGTTCATTTATCATTTACTTACACTTTCTAAATGATCTTATGAACCACTGATGTAATAATGTAACACTTAATTTAGAAATGATAAATTGATCAATAATAAAGTATGAAAATATAGTTATTAAACATTATAGATATGTTTAAAAATCAAGAACAAAGCATGTATAGCTGCATTTATAAACTGCTTACTACTGTCTATTAATGTGGAGATAATGATTTATAAATGATGAATTGACTATTTACTAGTGCATAACTAATGGTTCATAGTGTGTAGTTAGTGTAATAGTGTAATAACCACAATGCCATAAAAACCACAGACACCAAGGAAGGGGTTACACTCTGAAACACCAAGATTACAAAAGAGACACACACATTCACTTACACATGCTCACACACCGACCACACACTATTATACACACACAAATGAACTGATGTGGCTGTGACAATAATGCAAAATTGAACAGAAGACTCAAATAAGAGGTTGACATCAGTTTGATTAACCTCTGATAAAGTATTCCTGTTGAAATCTAAATCTTTAGAAAAATTTCATTGGGGAAAAAAAAACTGACCATAATTATTGCATAAATATTAATTGGTACCACAAAATTCTCTCAAAAGACAAAAGAAAAAATATTATTGAACAAAATGTATTACAGTGATTTTACCAAAAAAAAGTTACAAGATGTTCAGCATGGACAACACAAGTGTGACCCCCAAATGAACATTACCACAGGATTAAACTAAAGCCTCTATTTGGATGGTTACAAAAGAGACACAAAAGAGACACACACATTCACTTACACATGCTCACACATCGACCACACACTATTATACACACACAAATGAACTGATGTGGCTGTGACAATAATGCAAAATTGAACAGAAGACTCAAATAAGAGGTTGACATCAGTTTGATTAACCTCTGATAAAGTATTCCTGTGGAAATCTAAATCTTTAGAAAAATTTCATTGGGGAAAAAAACTGACCATAATTATTGCATAAATATTAATTGGTACCACAAAATTCTCTCAAAAGACAAAAGAAAAAATATTATTGAACAAAAATGTATTACAGTGATTTTACCAAAAAAAAAAAAGTTACAAGATGTTCACCATGGACAACACAAGTGTGACCCCCAAATGAACATTACCACAGGATTAAACTAAAGCCCTATTTGGATGGTAACTGTTTTTGTCTAAAAATAAATTTACATGGCACCTCAGTGATAAAACTCATGGATCTGTGATTTATTCACGGTGGAGAAGTGAGTTCTTTGATCCTATAAATATGGCTGCTCATGTGGTCAGTCACATGATTGTCTGCTGTAAATAAAATAAAATTATTAATTCCAAGCATAATTTATAATGTATAATCCTAATTATTGATTTAAAGATTTTGTTTAAAAATAGGAAAATAGGTGTGCTGGTTATATAATTATATGCAATATAGTTATAATTGTATATATTAAATTTTTTATTATTATTATTATATTGTATACCTGTTGCTGCCATAATTTTTGTATTCGCTTTGGTACTATTTTCACAAGTAAAGTGTATATTTTCAAAACTCTTAGTAAAAAAATCCAACTGATCACATTTTCATCACTAGTCATTCTTTCAAAGGCCTGATCTCATGCTTTCATTACAATTACACATATTTTCTTTCATTCAATCATTGTTTAAAAACATATTGTAATATGTATTGAGAACATTTTATTTAATCACTGAAACCCAATATTGTGATCTTCTTTCAGTTAGTACACAAACAATGCTGGGTACATATTCAAATCCTCCTTTGTTGCTGAAATAATTACAGTAATAGAGTAATACAGTAATAACTAGGGTTGGGAATCGAAAATCGATTCCGATTCTGGAATCGGATACTTAAGATAAAGAATCGGATACTTGTTATAAAATTAAAATTTCGATTCCTTGTTTCGATTCCTGGGTGCATTTTATCATCTAGTAATCTGCCAGGACCTTCCGCGTGTGCAATCTGCAAGGACCTTATGCGGTAATATAAACAGTCTACAAGATGGAATGCGGTAAGCGTTTAAAAGTGTGGCTACGCTTTGTAAAAACAAAAGACAAAGCTACCGCTGCACGCAAACTTCATCTTAGAGATCTGCAAGGGAAGGATGTTTTAGTCCTGCGCCCGCCCGCTCCAGAAGGAATATATGTTATTTCGTCCAGCAAATGCCCACATAAAGTAACTTATACCCCTGCGGAAGACAGTAGTGATGCGCGGGTCAATGTATAAGCAACCCGAACCCGACCGACGTTTTCAACTAACCCGCCCG
>NC_133363.1:14549574-14673634 GCF_049309525.1 Garra rufa | reverse complement strand
ATTATAGTGCCTTGAATTTATTAAGTAATGTTTAATTTCGTTCGTTTCGCTCTCTGGAAATGTAAAGAAAAAATACCGTTTTTACTTGGAATTCGTTTTTAATCCCTGGTTTTAAACAAGCATATACATGAGATAATTTATATATTATTGCTAGAATAAACGTTTAAAAATAGTGCGAGAAATTATATAATTAAGGAAATTAAACAGACCTAGGCATTTGAAAAGACCGACCGCGACCCGAATATCATTAAAAAATATTTTTGGATGACTCGTAACCGCGGGTAACCGCAGGCACCCGCTCATTTTGGATCAACCCGCGCATCACTGGTATCTACTTCATCTCTTGGCTGCATGAAACAAACCCTCCCGTTAATGTAAAGGCAAAGATGAATAGTAATAGTAACAAACTCGCACGTGCCAAATGTATTCATTCTTGTATATTGCAGTCGTACATAAGGCACGCATAAGACCGATGTTGATTCACAAACCATTCATGCTTTCGGGGCTCTGATCCATAGTATTGTAACCGAGTGTTCGTATTGGGTTCGCCTAAACACTTTATTGATAATAAAATAATGAAAACGAGACCAAGAGGTTCACTGAACGGTGCATACTTTTTATTTTCCTTCTTCACATATAACACCCAAACGCGGGGGCGCCCTCATCTCACCATGCGCGTGCACTTTTTCTTGCCTACCGCAAGCCCCGAGGGACAGAATGCCTTCCACACACATACATGTAACATCTCATTGCCTAAACTTAAACTCAGGAATTTATCTGTTACAGTATTTTTGCGTGAAATTTCAAAATATTTGCATAGTTTTCAAAATGAATGTCCTGTGAGTGTTTTATAATGAATGCTTAATAGAGGTGGCTTTTGTAAGGGTCAGTGGTGTTTATGCACATATGAGCATAAACAGATTAAGAATGTATTTACTGTATTTTTCATTTATATGTTTATTTTATAATAAATACAAACAGTAGATATTCAGTCACTTAAGAATGTCAAGGTTCAGGTAAAAGATGAGAGGCGAGGACTCGATGCAGGAGATGGGCCTTTTATTATCAATAAAAATAAACAAACAACAAAAACTACCCCGAGGGGGAAAAAAACTAGCTGGCTGGCAACACAGCTGGGCAGGATGAAGTAGGGCTGGACACGACACAACAAGGCACGAATGATGACAAACTCGCCCAGGACTGCAAACACAAGGGCTGTATCCGAAATCGCCCCCTATACCCTATTCACTATTCCCTACATTAGTCCACTCGTACAGTTCACTTGAAGGAGTGAATGAAAACGAGTGAGTGAATTCGGACACTAAGTGCACCGGAAGGACTGCCACTTTTGCATAGTATTGCTATACTGTTTAACAATCATTTAAAACGGACAGTTCGAATAGTAAGATTAAAGGATTTATCTTGAACTATGTCAAGGAGTTTATGTATAAACCTTGGTTAAACAATTTAATAATCAATTTACAACAAATTTGTACCTGTGTTGTACGCTGCATTACGCAGTGGACGAGCGCGTTGTAAAATGAACAGATGGATGATTCAGCTGCGGGCGCCATCGTCTGGAGAGACGCGGGAATTCAGTCGGCGCGCGACTCTCACAGTGCATTATGGGTTATCTCTAGCTATTGAGCGTACATCGGTTGTACACTCGTTTTTGCGGTGCATTGTGGGATTGAATGAGTGCACTCGAGAACGTCCACTATGGTTTCGAACACCACTTAAAATGGCTGTCCCCTCAAATAGTGCCCTATTTGAGGGTATAGGGGGCGATTTCGGATACAGCCAAGGAGAATAAGTAGGGAGCAAATGAGGCAGGTAATGAGAGAAACACAGGTGGGGCAAATTAACCAATAATCAGGAAACAAGATGGGTGGGGTCAAGACAATAGACATGAGAGCACATGGCACAAGAAACCAATCAAGACAAAAACCATGTGCTCACACAAAATAAACACAAGCACATGGCCAGCAATACAAAATCACAAGCCATGTGCTTGAACAAAACAAGACACGAACACACAGCTAATGAGAAAACTCATAAGCTGCGTGTTCACACAAAACCTGACATGAAAGCATGCAGCCAAAAACACAAGCTGCGTGCAAAAACACAAGACAAGAGAATACAAAAAAAACAAATCCACATGACAGGAGAGCGTACGTCTCTAGCGAACTCAAGACCGCACACTCCCGCAACAAGACAGAACATGGAGTGTGAGTGTTCGAACCCCGACACAATACCGAAACTCAACAAAACATGAGTGCCGGGATCCGAACACCACACTCCAACAAGAAACAAGGCACACAGACAACGTGAAAACAACACATGGTGGGAGTGTCAGGGCTCCGTCACAAAACCACAAGAAAACTAGACCAAAGTGACAGAACCCTGACACTACCCCCGCTCAAAAGGGACGCCACCGGGCGTCCCTAACGAGGAACACAATAAACAAGACAGGAACATGGCATGGCAACACAACACAAGACCGACAGACAACACAAGACAGGGAAAACAAAACACAAAAACATAGAGGGGAGGGAGGGAGGGAGGGGAACCAAGCCAGCCGACAGAAAAGCCCAGACAATCATAAATGGGACCAGGGAGGGGCAGGGGGGTTGAGCCAGGGAGGCTCGGGCAGTTCAGGAATCCCAGCAGGAGGCCAGGGTGGAGCTGGAGGGACAAGCCAGTGTGGCTCTGGACAAACAGGAACCCTGGCAGACGGCCAGGGTAGGACCGGAGGGACCAACCAGGGGGGCTCTGGTTTAACAGGAACCCCGGCAGGCGGCCAGGGCGGGGTCGGAGGCACAGACCAGGGAGGCTCCGGCCTGACAGGAACCCTGGCAGGTGGCCAGGGCGGGGCCGGAGGCACAGACCAGGGAGGCTCCGGCCTAACAGGAACTCTGGCGGATGGCCAGGGTGGGGTCGGAGGGACAGAACAGACAGGCTCTAGCACTTCTGGGGTCATGGCAGGGGGCCAGGGCAGAGCTGAGAGCATGGCAGGCTTGGGCGGGGCTAGAAGTGCCCCTTTCAAGGGGGGAGCCAACATCAAGGTAAGGAGCTTGGGAGGTGCCAGCAGGGAACGGAGCTTGGGAAGTGCCGGCAGGGCGAGGTGCTTGGGAGGCGCTGGAGCAGCATTGACCTCTAGGACAGCCTGCAGGACAGAAGAAGACTTCTTTCTCCTCCTCCTCCTCCATTTCCGAGGGCAGGGTGCTGCAGCCTCTTTGGCCGCCACTTGGGGCACTGTAGCCTCTTCGGGTGCTTCTTGGGGCACTGCAGCTTTGCCCTTCACTGGGGAAACTATAGCGCTGTCGTCCTCCTCTGTGGGCGCTGTGCCTTCGATGACCGCTTCTGGGGGCGCTGCAGCATTGTCGGCTGCCACTGGGGGCGCTGCGGCATCGTCGGCTGCCACTGGGGGCACTGCAGCATCGACGGCTGCCACTGGGGGCACTGCAGCATCGTCGGCTGCCACTGGGGGCACTGCAGCATCGTCGGCTGCCACTGGGGGCACAGCAGCATCGTCGGCTGCCACTGGGGGCACTGCAGCATCTTCGACTGCCACTGGGGGCACTGCAGCATCGTCGGTTGCCACTGCAGCATCTTCAGCTGCCACTGGGGGCACTGCAGCATCGTCGGCTGCCATTGGTGGCACTGCAGCATCGTCAGCCACCACTGGGGGTGCTGCAGACTCTTCTTCAGAGCAAGTGGCTGATGAGGCAGGCCCATTCTTCCTCCTCCATCTCCGTTTACGGGTCATCAGAGGGCTGGGGCTTCCCCTGACTGCAGGTGGAGAGGGGGAACAGTCAGAGAGGTGGGGCTTTGTTTGGGGTGGGGGTTCAGGCTCCCCACGATGAAACACATGGTAAACAAAGTCCCAGAAGCCAAGATTCCCCAGCTTCTCCTTCTCCCATAGGCTGAGAGGTTGATCGAGGCAGATGTTAAAAACCTCCTTAATATCAGCCTCATTGTAGTCCAGTTTGTCCACTTCAATGAGGAAGTCACATGCAAAGTGTAACCAAGGTTACCAGAGAGTAACAGAGGAAGAAAACTAATTTATAAATTTTAAGTGGAAATCTAATAATACATAAAGTATTAAAACATATTTAAAATAAGTTTATTTCTAAAAGAAAATCTTAATTTTATGTAAACACATACTATTAATTGGTTGTATATGTGGCCAATAGTCAGCCGTCTTTGATTTAAGAAGGACCAATGAGAGCGCTGAATGCGGCACGGCAGAGAAATTGATATCCGGGTTTCGCACATGGAATGCACGCAGAGTTAGCAGCAGCTCGCTTAACAATTGCATCGATTTATGTGGAGAACGGTTTTTGCTTTATTTTTGCATTTGATTCCTGAAGAGAATATTTTCATTTTGCTTCATGAGAAATTGAGAAAGAGAAACGATCTCCTAGAGGAACTTTGATAAAGGATATTGTAAGTAAAGTGACAAACTTTATTTTGTAATACTCATAAAAGCAAATTAGTAATGTAATCGAGTGAAACACATTCTATTTCATGAATATCAAAAGATATGCTGATATTTATGTACTTTATAAGCATCAGAGAAATGCTTAAGTGTTTACAGCATGTATTTTTGATTAAAAAGGAGAAAGAAACGGATTTAAAGGAGACGAGGTGCCTTCTGGAAATTTCTGTATTTAACGATCTCCTTGGTAAGTCAACTGACTTATTACTAGTTACAAATCAAATTGTTATTATTGTTTAAGAAGGGAAATAGGAGGAATTAAATCTGTGAGTATGATTTATGTATGTGAAACTGTGTAAAGCTGTATTTGGAAAGTAGAAAAACAGTCACAGACATGTTACATATAAAGAAAATATTCTTTATTTGAAGGATTCATTTACATATATTCAAGTTGTGTTTAAAATGTGTATATGTACAACGATTAGTTTATTTTCATGAGTTTATTTTGATACAATGTTATTGACTGTTGTTACAATGAAGATATTCATTATTGTTTTATGACCTTGTTTGTTCAAGGTCAGGTTTTTTGATGTGGTTTTGTTCTTCCATGAGTCGATCCTCTGTCGAAGTCTGTATCTTGGATCTGTCCCGACCTTCTGTTGGTGCTTAGGAGGGTTTGGACTGGCGAGCCCCCTGGATTCCGTTCTTGGATAGTCTGTGAAAAAAGACCACTTAGTGAACTCTGCGAAGGGTAGGAAATCGAATGACTTTTCTTCTGTTTTTTTCTTCCTTCTTGGATGAAGACATTCTTTCCTCGTGACGGATAAACTCTATGGACAATTCAAAATCTGGTTTTCTGAGAGACTGGACAATTTAAGGTTGAAATAGGGAAACTTTGTTTTATTGAAAATTCAAATTGTCAAATTGTTGAGTTACAACTGAAATTGTAATTTTATTTATTTTTTGATTTTATGCTGTTTGTTTTTTGTTGGTTCATTTAAAGGAACAAATAGTGAGTTAATAACTTACCTTGCTGGGAAAAAGAAACCAAAGATAGGTTTTTAAAACCTAAAACAAAGACAAAAAGAAAATTAAGTGCCTGAAAATTTGTAAACATATTGTTTTTCATTGTCACTGTTCTAAATGTTGAACAACTTACCAAGTGTGGTCTGTGCAAATACAATTCGCTTGTTAAATCAAAATCTTCCGAGTCAGATCTGATCACTGTTGTTGTGGCATCTTTCTCAGCAGCGAATCTATTTTCTTCTGAAACGCTGGTCCGGGTATTTCATAGAGTAAGCGCTACAAAAAGTTGGCGAGCCAGTCCAGGAGATTGTTTGCCTGACAACAACAGTGATTTCTTGATACGACAAATCAAAGACAACTCTTATTGTGAAACAAGTTATCCAAGTGTTAACATTATGGATATAGTTAAAAACGAAAACGTGAATGTTTCCAATGCTGTCATAGTTGGTGGCATAACATTGAGTGAATCTGACCAAAACCTAGAAGCATGGCTTGTGCGGTATGGCAGTATTAGTCGTACTCTACTTATAGATGATCCAACATCTGAATTTCATAGGCAGGCTATAATAGAGTTTGCGCATAGTTCTGCAATGGAAAATCTGAAGCCTCTGTTGCCCTTAAGTATTGTTAGCACTTCAGATGCTGATGTCATTTTCACTGTGCGTGCCCTGAGTAGTGTATACTCACCTGTAGCTAAAGATGATGCTACTAAGAGTTATTTGGCAGAGCTGGAAGCCATTGCTAAAGCTACTGGCAAATCTTTTCAAGAAGTGCTTCAAGAGGAGTTAGTAAAGATGAGGTCAGTTAGCCCTACCACTGAACAGCTGCCTAGCTTGAGCGAGAGACAAGGATTTCTTGCAGCAGACTCCCAAACTCGGGGACTCAGCACTGCCAGTTCGGTACATGACCGTGGGTCACCTGCCACGTCACATAGAATGGGAGAAAGTAGAGATGCAGTTCTTTCACCTGACGTTTCTCCATCGTTGGGTGATAACCTGAAAAAACCCCAAAACCTGTCCAAGGAGAATGAGATTAATTCTGTATCTGATAGTAGTGGAATTAACCATCCTACAGCTACGGGGGTGTCACGTCCAGTTCTGACCATGGATATGATAGATCCTCCAGGTGTGCAGAGAGTTGTGGTTGAGCATGTCGTGAGAACAAGTGATGTGACAGCCCAGCATACCACTTTGCGTCTAAGATCTTTCTCAGGGAAAATTCCACGTCCACCAAATGAGCCAGACTTTGAAACATGGAGAGCAAATGTGAGATTCCTTCTGGATGATCCATCTGTTTCGGACTTGTCTCGTACAAGAAGAATCCTAGACAGCTTACTTCCACCTGCTGCTGACGTAATCAAACATGTTAGCCCACAGTCATCACCCTCTGTGTATTTAGAGTTGCTAGAATCAGTGTATGGATCAGTGGAGGATGGAGAAGAGTTGCTGGCGAAGTTCATGACGATGCTGCAGAATCAGGGAGAAAAGCCTTCCAGCTACCTGCATCGATTACAAGTGATGTTGAGTGCAGCAGTAAGGAGGGGTGGTATTGCAGAGAGTGAGCGTGATCGCTGTTTGTTAAAGCAGTTCTGCCGTGGGTGCTGGGATAATGGCTTAATTGCCAATCTTCAGCTAGAAAGAAGAAAGATTAACCCACCATCATTTGCGGAACTAGTAGTGTCTGTCAGAACAGAAGAAGACAGACAAGCTTCAAAAGAGGATCGGATGAGAAGTTATTTTGGGGTGGCTAAACAAGGTCTAGCTTCTTCCAAGCCACGAGCTGCCACTCATCAGTTGTCCGCTCACTCACCTGATGCAATCGTTGGAGCAATCACTGAAACAGATTCCATGAGAAAGCAAATCTCAGAAATTCATGCCCAACTTGCCTCTATGCAACCACAGACTCACCAGAAGTGCCAGCCCACTTGTTCCAAAGCTATGGAGGTGACTTCACTAAAAAAAGAACTGACTGAACTGCGAGCTCAGATTCAAGCTGTGGAAGCTGCAGTTTCTCAGCAGGTTCCAAACAGAAACTCAGAGGTTGAGGAAATTGTTGAACTTACAAGACTTGTTGCAGAGTTAAAAGCCCAATTAACTGTCTCAGAATCACAGAAACATCCGTCAGGGAGAACATCTGAGTTCAGGAGTCCTTCTGCAATGTCACAGCCCAAGCAAGCTAGACATGAAGAAAGTAAATCAGTCGGAAGTGGTGGATTGACTTTAGCTCGACCTCGTCCAGGCTACTGCTTTCGATGTGGAGAGGACGGTCATATTTCTGTGAATTGTGAAAATGAACCAAATCCTTCCAAAGTAGAAACCAAACGATATCAGCTGAGAGAGAAACAAGCTCAGTGGGACCTGAAAAACCGAGGTGCGTCCCCACGGTTAAACTACAAACAGTCTCTGTAGCAGGGCTTACAGAAACTGAAGCAAGACCCACATGCCCTAACAAGCCTGAAAGAGTGTTTAACAAATGTTGTGATACAGTGAAGCAGGAAAAATTACCAAGAGGATTGGTTGGCCTGAAATGTACTGCCCAGCTGTTTGTTGAAGGAACTCCTGTGAATTGTTTGCTAGATACAGGTTCCCAGGTAACCACCATTCCACTTTCCTTTTATCAAGATCATCTCTCAAGTCACCCTCTGAAGTCGTTGGAGTCTTTACTGGAAGTAGAAGGAGCAAATGGGCAGTCAGTTCCCTACTTGGGCTATGTAGAACTCACTCTGACATTCCCCAAGGAATTCTTAGGAGTAAAAGCGGAAGTTCACACTTTAGCCCTAGTGGTCCCTGATTTGATACACGTTCCCCAAGTTCTTGTGGGAACCAACTCCCTCGATGCTCTTTATGCTAACCATGCTCAAGAAAACCCAGAGAACCTCAGTCCAGCTTTTAATGGGTATCGAGCGGTCCTAAAAATTCTGGATGTGAGACACAAACAGATGAACACTGAAGTCCTGGGATGTGTAATGTTGGCAGGAACTGCTTCTAAAGTTGTCTCAGCAGGAAGTGTAGCTGTTCTTGATGGAGTTGTTCATTTAAGTAGTTGTCCTACAGAAAACTTCACAACTTTAGAACAGCCAGTAATGTCGTCTATGCCAGGCGGATTATTGGTAGCCAGTGGTCTTTACACTTTGCCTGCTAAGCGCTCCTTTAGTTTACCTGTATTGGTGAGGAATGACACGCAGCATGACATAGCTGTCCCACCAAAAGCTGTGATTGCTGAAATGCATGCTATTCAGTGTGCAATTGAGACAAAGCCAGGACATGATGTTTCTCAGACTCAAACAAACTCTGACAGCTTGCAGATAAAGTTTGATTTTGGAAATTCCCCATTACCAGCAGAGTGGAAGAGCCGAATATCAGCTGTGTTGAACACAATGTCTGAGGTGTTTGCTTTACATGACATGGACTATGGGCACACGGATAAAGTAAAGCATCGCATCAGACTTAGTGATGAAACTCCCTTTAAACATCGCCCAAGGCCTATTCACCCACAGGACGTCGATGCTGTTCGCAAACACTTACAAGATCTGTTGGCTGCTGGAATTATTCGTGAATCTGAGTCCCCATTTGCGTCCCCTATAGTGGTAGTGAGGAAGAAGAATAATTCAGTGCGCCTGTGCATCGACTTCAGGAAACTTAATTCACAAACTATAAAGGACGCCTATGCGCTTCCCAATTTGGAGGAGGTGTTTTCTGTTTTAACTGGTTCGAAATGGTTCTCCGTCTTAGATCTGAAGTCGGGATACTACCAGATCGAGATGGAGGAAACGGATAAACACAAGACAGCTTTTGTATGCCCCCAAGGATTCTGGGAGTTTAATAGAATGCCACAAGGGATTACAAATGCTCCCAGTTCCTTTCAAAGGCTCATGGAGCGCTGTATGGGCGATCTGAACCGAAAAAAGGTGCTAGTTTTCATAGACGACCTTATAGTTTTTTCAGAAACCCTTGAAGAGCACGAACACCGACTAGTGCAGGTCCTCACACGTCTAAAAGAATATGGCTTGAAACTTTCGCCTGAAAAATGTAAATTTTTTCAGACATCAGTGCGATATTTGGGGCATATTGTTTCTGAGTATGGCGTGGAAACGGACCCAGACAAAATTGAGGCCATTAAAACCTGGCCAAGGCCACAGACTCTTAAAGAGCTGAAATCATTCTTGGGATTTGCCGGATATTACAGGAGGTTTGTTCAGGACTTCTCGAAAATAGTTAAGCCTCTCAACAACCTCACGGCAGGATATCCCCCACTTCGGAAGGGAAGAAAGAGTAAGGACACAAACCGACAATACTATGATCCAAAAGGGAAGCTGGGAGACAGATGGGATGTTTCTTGTCAGGAGGCGTTTGAAACAATTGTGGAGAAATTAACAACTGCTCCGGTTTTGGGATACGCTGACTCTAGATTGCCCTATATATTACATACGGACGCCAGCACTGTCGGCTTAGGCGCCGCATTGTATCAGGAACAGGACGGGCAGTTGAGGGTTCTTGCTTATGCTAGTCGTGGATTAAATAAGAGTGAAGCCCGATACCCGGCTCATAAGCTTGAGTTTTTGGCCCTCAAGTGGGCTATTACCACGAAGTTCAGCGACTATTTGTACGGGACTGAATTTACTGTTGTAACTGACAGTAATCCCTTAACTTATATCCTAACTTCTGCCAAATTGGACTCGACCAGTTATAGATGGCTGTCTGGGTTATCAACATACAATTTCAAGATCCAATATAGAGCAGGAGCCCAAAACCAGGATGCTGATGGGTTGTCCAGGCGCCCAAACGGTCAGCTGATGAATGATCTAGAGTCCCAAAAAGAACAGGAGAGAATAAAGCAATTCACTCTGAACCATCTAGCTGAAGTTGACAAACATTCGCCTGTGATCCTGCCAGAAGCAGTAAAGGCTGTGTGTGAGAAACATCAGGTTAGCCAGTCACAGGATGGACATTGTCCTGTTTGGATGACATTAGCAGAATCCTTGACGATGAATGCGGATGCATTACCTCAAGAATTCCGAGAAGAATTTGAACATGGCCTACCTGTGGTCCCTTACCTCTCTGAGGAAGATTTAGTAAACCGGCAACGAGCAGATCCCGAGTTGAAGGAAGTCCTGGAGTACCTAGAGTCTGGTGAAAAACCTCTTAGTAGGAAGAACCTGTCACCTACAATGTCTATGTGGATGAGACAGTGGAATAAACTTGAAGTGAAGAATGGAGTATTATATCGGAAAAGAATGGATCAAGGTAGAGAGTTGAGCCAACTTGTGTTACCCGAGGATCTTCGAGAGATGGTACTTACCAGTTTACATGACGACATGGGTCATTTAGGTCTGGAGCGAACTCTTGACCTCCTCCGTTCCAGGTTCTATTGGCCTAAAATGGCTGATGCTGTGGAGAGAAAAGTAAAAACCTGTGAACGTTGCATTCGGAGAAAATCTCCACCACAGAAAGCAGCTCCATTAGTGAACATAAAGACCAGCAGACCTCTGGAGCTGGTCTGTATGGACTACTTAACAGTAGAGCCAGACAATAGCAATACGAAGGATATATTGGTCATTACAGATCATTTTACAAGATATGCTATTGCAGTACCTACCAAGGACCAGAAGGCTCGAACAGTGGCCAGATGTCTCTGGGACCATTTCTTACTACACTACGGCTTCCCAGAAAAATTGCATAGTGATCAGGGCCCAGATTTCGAATCACGGACCATTCAAGAACTGTGCAAAGTCGCGGGTATCCGTAAGGTGAGAACGACGCCCTATCATCCGAGAGGGAACCCAGTAGAGAGGTTTAACAGGACCTTGCTGCAAATGCTGGGAACCCTGGAGAATGACAAGAAAGCCCACTGGAAGGAATTTGTTAAACCGCTTGTGCATGCTTACAATTGCACAAAAAATGATGCGACGGGGTACTCACCTTACGAAATGATGTTTGGCCGACAGCCTCGGTTACCCGTGGATCTCGCGTTTGGACTTCCAGTCAGTGACTCCTCTCATTCTCACTCGCAGTATGTAAAATCTCTCAAGGACCGGCTAGAGGAGAGCTACCGCCTTGCCAGTCGCAACGCTTTGAAGGTGGCTGGAAGAAATAAGAGGAGGTTTGATAGGAATGTAGTTGCCTCTGTTCTGGATGTAGGTGATCGAGTCCTAGTAAGGAATGTCCGGCTAAGAGGAAAACACAAAATAGCGGACAGATGGGAACCTAACGTCTATGTTGTGTTAAAGAAAAACAGTGGTATCCCAGTCTACACGGTTTGCCCGGAAGGAAAGGAAGGTCCGATGCGTACTTTGCATCGTGATTTGCTTTTGCCCTGTGGGTTTTTACCCAACACTGAGTTTTCAGATTCTGCCCAGCAGAAAGAACATCGTAGGCCAAGAACCCGAGCTCAGTCCAGAATTGAAAATGCTGCTGAAGAAGAGACTGTGCATTCTCAGTCTGAATCAGACAGTGAATCTGTTCACTTTGATGTACCTGGAGAGTCATTAGAGTTCACTACTAAAGTTATTCTGGAAGGGAGACCTACTCACCATTCAGAGAGTTCATTGGTTACAAGGAACTTACCTGAAGTTGTGTCCGAGAGTTCGCCATCTGTTGTCCTGGATCGGTTAAGGGAATCTGCACCTGCTGAAAGAAACTTAACCAGTATTGGGGTAGAGAGAAACTCACCTGAGATGTGTCATGGAGAACCGGATGCCTCTGGAGTTGAGCCTGAAAAGAATAGAGAAGATGAATTAGTACAAGTAATCTCAGAGCAAGAATGTAATGACTCAAGCGAGGTACCAGATGAGTCCTTTGAAGTGGTGAATGAAGTTGGACCTGATGCACATGTAGAGAACACCCACCCTCCATCACCCTCTGTCAGACATCTTCCAGACATTCCAACGGTGGCAGATGAGGCAGGGGATATGGAACCAAGACGCTCAAAAAGACAGAGTAGACCACCAGACAAGCTGCAGTATGCACGGTTGGGAAATCCATTGATTTCAGTCATTCAGTCTTTGTTGCAAGGCTTGAGCTCTGCACTATCAGAATCAGTAGATGAACATGATCATATTGCATATAACAATACTGGACCCAGTGTAGATTCACCTGTGTGACTCCCACGCACAGGGACGTGCTGTGATTTAGGAGGGGGAAGTGTAACCAAGGTTACCAGAGAGTAACAGAGGAAGAAAACTAATTTATAAATTTTAAGTGGAAATCTAATAATACATAAAGTATTAAAACATATTTAAAATAAGTTTATTTCTAAAAGAAAATCTTAATTTTATGTAAACACATACTATTAATTGGTTGTATATGTGGCCAATAGTCAGCCGTCTTTGATTTAAGAAGGACCAATGAGAGCGCTGAATGCGGCACGGCAGAGAAATTGATATCCGGGTTTCGCACATGGAATGCACGCAGAGTTAGCAGCAGCTCGCTTAACAATTGCATCGATTTATGTGGAGAACGGTTTTTGCTTTATTTTTGCATTTGATTCCTGAAGAGAATATTTTCATTTTGCTTCATGAGAAATTGAGAAAGAGAAACGATCTCCTAGAGGAACTTTGATAAAGGATATTGTAAGTAAAGTGACAAACTTTATTTTGTAATACTCATAAAAGCAAATTAGTAATGTAATCGAGTGAAACACATTCTATTTCATGAATATCAAAAGATATGCTGATATTTATGTACTTTATAAGCATCAGAGAAATGCTTAAGTGTTTACAGCATGTATTTTTGATTAAAAAGGAGAAAGAAACGGATTTAAAGGAGACGAGGTGCCTTCTGGAAATTTCTGTATTTAACGATCTCCTTGGTAAGTCAACTGACTTATTACTAGTTACAAATCAAATTGTTATTATTGTTTAAGAAGGGAAATAGGAGGAATTAAATCTGTGAGTATGATTTATGTATGTGAAACTGTGTAAAGCTGTATTTGGAAAGTAGAAAAACAGTCACAGACATGTTACATATAAAGAAAATATTCTTTATTTGAAGGATTCATTTACATATATTCAAGTTGTGTTTAAAATGTGTATATGTACAACGATTAGTTTATTTTCATGAGTTTATTTTGATACAATGTTATTGACTGTTGTTACAATGAAGATATTCATTATTGTTTTATGACCTTGTTTGTTCAAGGTCAGGTTTTTTGATGTGGTTTTGTTCTTCCATGAGTCGATCCTCTGTCGAAGTCTGTATCTTGGATCTGTCCCGACCTTCTGTTGGTGCTTAGGAGGGTTTGGACTGGCGAGCCCCCTGGATTCCGTTCTTGGATAGTCTGTGAAAAAAGACCACTTAGTGAACTCTGCGAAGGGTAGGAAATCGAATGACTTTTCTTCTGTTTTTTTCTTCCTTCTTGGATGAAGACATTCTTTCCTCGTGACGGATAAACTCTATGGACAATTCAAAATCTGGTTTTCTGAGAGACTGGACAATTTAAGGTTGAAATAGGGAAACTTTGTTTTATTGAAAATTCAAATTGTCAAATTGTTGAGTTACAACTGAAATTGTAATTTTATTTATTTTTTGATTTTATGCTGTTTGTTTTTTGTTGGTTCATTTAAAGGAACAAATAGTGAGTTAATAACTTACCTTGCTGGGAAAAAGAAACCAAAGATAGGTTTTTAAAACCTAAAACAAAGACAAAAAGAAAATTAAGTGCCTGAAAATTTGTAAACATATTGTTTTTCATTGTCACTGTTCTAAATGTTGAACAACTTACCAAGTGTGGTCTGTGCAAATACAATTCGCTTGTTAAATCAAAATCTTCCGAGTCAGATCTGATCACTGTTGTTGTGGCATCTTTCTCAGCAGCGAATCTATTTTCTTCTGAAACGCTGGTCCGGGTATTTCATAGAGTAAGCGCTACAAAAGTCCCTCACATCAGCCCCCTGCTGACGGAAGTATCGGGCATTTACATGCTGGACCATTAGCTGGCGGGTGGACAATCCGGTGGTGGGAGATGGAAAAAGGAAGATGCCCATCTCTACTGAGTCCTCTTTTGGCCAGTTTGTACTGTCAGGGTTAGGGTAGAGGGATGAGATGGGCCTTTTATTATCAATAAAAAATAAACAAACAACAACAAAAACTACCCCGAGGGGGAAAAAAACTAGCTGGCTGGCAACACAGCTGGGCAGGATGACGTAGGGCTGGACACGACACGACAAGGCACGAATGATGACAAACTCGCCCAGGACTGCAAACACAAGGAGAATAAGTAGGGAGCAAATGAGGCAGGTAACGAGAGAAACACAGGTGGGGCAAATTAACCAATAATCAGGAAACAAGATGGGTGGGGTCAAGACAATAGACATGAGAGCACATGGCACAAGAAACCAATCAAGACAAAAACCATGTGCTCACACAAAACAAAAACACAAGCACATGGCCAGCAATACAAAATCACAAGCCATGTGCTTGAACAAAACAAGACACAAACACACAGCTAATGAGAAAACTCATAAGCTGCGTGTTCACACAAAACCTGACATGAAAGCACGAAAAAAAAAAAAAACACAAGACAAGAGAATACAAAAAAACAAATCCACATGACAGGAGAGCGTACGTCCCGAGCGAACTCAAGACCGCACACTCCCGCAACAAGACAGAACATGGAGTGTGAGTGTTCGAACCCCGACACGATACCGAAACTCAACAAAACATGAGTGCCAGGATCCGAACACCACACTCCAACAAGAAACAAGGCACACAGACAACATGAAAACAAGACATGGTAGGAGTGTCATGGCTCCGTCACAAAACCACAAGAAAACTAGACCAAAGTGACAGAACCCTGACAAAGAAAGAGTACTCTTAAGTTGTGAAGAATGTCTGAATTAAATAATTTAAGTGCTTTAAATCTGTGTATGTATATGCATGTTAAAAAGTTAGAGCAGAGGGTTTTCTTTTAAATTAAAAAGTATAGCTTTAATTTAAAGATTGTTTGAATTTTTTATAACATGCAGGAGAAAAATAAAAAGGCAAAACAAACGATTTGGTTAATAAAAAAGGTTAAAAAATAAACACCTTTAGAGGAAATGTCAGGCATATGGGGGCCTTGCAAAATTTACCCAAAAAGAAGAGGGGCCCTGGTATAAAAAAGGTTGAGAACCCCTGTAATAAAATAATATGTTACAAGCAAGCACTGAAAATAAACATGTGTGATATATTAATGTTTGACTTTTGTGGTTGTTGTTGTTGTTTTACTAAACTGGAATCGAAACTGGGAATCGAAAAGAATCGGAATCGATAAGTGGAATCGGAATCGAAATCGATAAAATTCAATCGATACCCATCCCTAGTAATAACAATACAATAATTGTCATGTTATAAAGTACACTTAAATTACCTTACTTGCATAACTTACATAAAATACATAATGTTTGTAAAAGTATTCATTCAGTGTTTTACTGTGTCAAAAGGTATGATGAAGGTATGGCATGGCCATAAGGTTTTGTGCTAGAATAGAGTTTACTGCCAATGCGGTATGGCATATGACTATACTGAATCTATACTGTAACTGAAATTTTCAGGTGAAAGGTAAGCTCCTTCCTTTAATACATCTCTGATCAATTCATCTCCCTTGTATCCTGCATACAGTTTTCCAAATGAGGAAGTCCTCAAAGGGAGTTTTTTGGTGATTTTGTTTTGCTCACTTCTGGGTACCAATTTGTCCAAAAAATATGGTTAGGTGCACACACACACACACACACACACACACACACACACTAGTGGTTATCATCTTAGATATATCAGTTATAGTGCAAAAAAATCATAACATTTGGTTATTTCTAAAATGCAAAGTTCTTTAGAAACTGTAAGCTGTGTCCCAAAGTAAAGGGTGTGCGGACTTCAAAGGCCACGCCTTCGAAGTGCACAAAGGACCCTTAGAAGTGCATGAAGGACGCTCTGCGTTTGCAGGATTTCCTAATTGCACCACCAGGGGATAGGTGGAGACAGAATTGCTCGTTTTAGTTTTTATGTTTTACATCATAATGGAGGAGATGGTGCGAATGTTTCACCCACGGCGTCGCTGGGTGATGCATCCCAAGACCGTAATTTACACTAGTTTGCTGCAGGAACTTACTTGAATAATGTAATGATACATATTAGGAAAAAACTAAACACATGCGCGGTCACACAAAACTGTCCTAAATTGTCAAGGTGGTCCTCATTTTACTGATGTGTACTCTGGCGAATGTACCCAAATGTGACATAAGTTAGTGCACATACACACACTGAACTGCAGTCAGATGAGATGTTGCAGCCAAAATAGCCTAATAACCAGCTGTTGTGATGTCTGTTAATCAAACAACAAAATTAATTAAAGCTGCAAGCAGCGATGAACGGGCCCTCACACCCGGGCTCACCGCCGACCGCCAAACCTGTGAAGTTTGAGGCAGATTGGATATTTTATGGCTGAGTTATAACAACTTCTATGTCCATGGAGAAACAACAAACTTTGTCAGGCCGTCACTAACGCCCTTAACTCAATATCTTCACAATTTAACCCCCTGGGGTCGAAAAACGCCCTGGGGCGTTTTGAGGCAGTTTCCCAAAAGGAATTTCAATTACTCTGTCATTTCTGATTGTACAGATAAAAGCAGTACATCAATCGAATCTGTAAAGGGTCTACTTTTATTTGTATATACTCACAAAATCAAAAAAACATTGTGATTTTGCAAAATAAAGAAAACAAAAAGGGTGTGCTGTCTGCCGCATTGATCTCCGTGATCTTCATTCAGAAACGCGTCAGTAAAATATACTATAACTCAGTCAATACACAACATAGACATGAGCAATATGTCTAGACAAAGCTTGAAACGAAGTAAGTTTTACCGAAAACAAATATTCTGTGATAAAATAATCAATATGAAACCAACACGATGTCCAGTCTCTCCTGTCCGCTTCATTATTTTATAATTAGATCACGCCTACGAGCTGTTCCTTTTTATATTCTAATGTCCACGTGAGGGCGCCGCACCAAAAGTAGACGCCCACATCAAGGTAAACAAAGGAGAAACGTCGTTCAAGTTAGTCCTTTCTGGAAGAAGACGCTGTCAGGAATAAAACATACTTCAGAAGATGAACATTATGTGAGACACAGCAGGATCCAGCAGAGGAGATATTTACATGAGTAAGTTTTTTTTTTTTTTATTAGCCTACTTGTTAGTTATTACTGTGACAGAATGTGCAAACATTTTACCAGTTAAGACATTTTGCCAACTATAATTCCTGACTACAGCAAGTGAAACATTATAAAGTACGTTTCATTTCACTGCATCTAAATGTCTCACGATGCCAGGATGTTTTTAATAGTCTATTCAATAAAGAATGATGCAATATAAAGGTTATAGTGTTCACATTTAAGCTTAACAGTTATAATATAGCCTAGTTTCTTTGTATTCTATAATACACACAAAACATGCTTATGTTTGACTATAAGATCATATTATTTATTTAGTTATTAATGTATCTTACAATAATAGGATGCAATATGAGGGTTTACACTTAGTGTATGTTTAGACAATATGTAGTAATACTGTGTTCAAGAATGGATGTTTAACACGATAAACAATTATTATTAGTTTCTCAGATATAAAATGTCCTTTTTACGTTTGTACAAATGCGTGGGTCTATGACTACAAAATCATAATATATATAAATAAATAGTATGATGCTGCTGATATTAACATGCTCACAGATGTTTTGTTTTTGTTGTTTTTAGTGATCGGAAACCTGCTCAACACATGAATCCTGCTGACATTTACTTGAGTATTCTCAAACTGTTTTCCTGAGAGCACTGTACAAACTTCAGATGTTAAAGAAGTTCACAAGTGAATCTCAAGTTATTTTGCCTGATAAATAAATCTATTCAAAATAAGCTACAAACATATTTTGTCCTTATATTCCTCCTTCATTTATTCCTTTGTTCCTCTCAGTCATCTGACTGAATAACTAATTATGCGGCTCATTATGCAGGTCTTCTCAGGTGTAAATCACAGCATTATTCATGATCATTCACGCCTTCTTCGCATACAGCCATTCTAAACAAAAAGTGTCTTCAAAAATTTAAATCAATATACTGTTTTGTGTAAACAAGTGAACGAGATGATTTTCACATCATTTGATAGAAAAAACTCTAGCCTAACACATCCAGTTCTCAAAGTCTTGTGAACAAATATTATGTATGTGTTTCATGACTTTATTTCAGTGACTTCAAAAATTTTGTTTTTCACTAAGCACGCATAAACGTTGTTTTCTCAAAAACACAAACATGTACATTCATGTTGCTTACATATTATTGTAGCCCAAATTGTGCTGATTACAATATAATCAGATTTGGGCCATTCATATGTTTTTTAGATACTAAAAAAAGCACAAATGTCAGGGCATGTCAAAACTTCTTCAGGGCCCCAAAACACCCTCAGACCCCCTGAGGCCGGCTGTATCGCCGGCGATACCAGCTCATTTTTTTTTTAGATCAGCGCAAAAGACACTAAAAATGCTCTGTCGGTTTTAGTCATACAAATTAGAGATATACATCATTGGAAACTGTAAAGTGTGTACTTTTATTTGTGCACACTCACAAGAACAGCAGAAAGTTGAGCTTTTTTATTTAGAATAAAGAAAACAAACAGGGTGATTTCTGTTTTCTCTGTCTCCGCGAACTGCTTTTAGAAATGCGTCACTTAAATCATTCAAACTCAGTGAATACTCAGCACACAAACAGAAAAGTGGTATCTACTGAAAGCTTGAGATTTATGCTTTTAAACGAAGTAAGTTTGATCAAAAACAAATAATCTGTGATAAATTAATCTATATGAAACCAAGGAGATGTCTAGTCTATCCAGTTCCAACTAATTATCGCTAATGTGACAGCGCCCCCTAGCGAAATTCCTTTAGATATGCAAATTAGCCATGTGCCACAAGCGTGGCAAGGACCAGAGTATCTGTAGGCGAGGAAACTCCCACATCACCAAAACCAAGCAACATGACTTCAAGTTCATCTTGGTTACAGTTTGTTTCTGAATGAAGATATGCTGTGAGGAATAAGACTTATATTTACCACGATCACAAGAAGGACGCGATGCAACGCAAACCCAGCAGGAGGAGACATTCCCAGCTAACAAAATTACGTAACTGTTACGTAGCTGCAACGTAATCTGGTGACCAAAGTTTCGTCGTGGCAACGGAACTAGTTACGTCGTGGCAACCGGAAAAGTGAAAGGTGCCTATACGTCGCCACAACGTAACTTTGTGACGTTGCCAGTAAGTAACTGCAACGTCGTAGCAACGTCATGGCGACCTTGTGGATCTATAGTCGTGTGTTGGTAAACCAGTTACGTTGTGGCAACCGGAAAAGTGAAAGGTGCCTATACGTCGCCACAACGTTATGTTGTGACGTTGCCAGTAACTGCGGACTCGTCGTGGATTAATAGTTGTGTGCTGGTAATCAGTTGGTAATTTTGTATTATTATTTATTTTCTATGGGTGGACATGCAGTAGTTAGTCTAATTAATGACCTAATTTGACCAAACTAATGCAAAGTTGTTCCAACAGCTGTGAATGATGAATACACACTCGAAATAAATTCAGTTTATTTATTTAGAGAAAAACACAAATATAAACAGTAAAATACACTGAAATTATTAACGAAAACATAGGATATACAGCGAAATATGAATGAAAGCCTTCAAGATGTTCCGTGTTCACAATCATTATAAACAGATGTGCTATGCTAGGGTAACATTAGCTACCAAACATTTCAGATAATACCATAATCACAGGGGTATAAATATTAACAAATGTACTTTAAATAGACAGTGGATAATGTTACTTAACCAATCTGAGGCAGTTGTTTAACTTTTTTGGTATAACTGACGAGAAACGGAGAGAAATGTCGAACGCGTCCTCTTCTCTCAGCAGCTGTGTCCGCGGTGGCTATGGTAACTCTCAACCGCCACCAGTACTATTAACAACAACAATAATACAAAAAGGGTTTTAGCTATTTTACAGAGTTAAAGTACTTTATTTTATACATTTACAAACATATTTACTTGTTATAAATCGTAAGACTCACCTTAGAAAGACGAATTGTTCTCTCAGACACAGCTGAAGTAGCTAAAAAGAAGTGCCTCAGACAAACGCGCTGTCCTGATCCTGTATCTGCGGCAGAAGATATGGTGTTGCCCAGTCTGTCTCATTATTTCAACGTTATCCTTAAAACTAGTTAAGAAATAAAAAGTTTCAAGTCTCAGAAAGTGTATTTTCCTTTCTTGTGAACATCCTGTGCGAGCGGAGTGTCAGTTGCAGTCATAGTGGAGGCGCGCACGTATGTCACGTGATCGACGTCACTATAATTAGCTTTTTTAAAATCACTTTCTTTATTAAACCTTTTCATTGTTAAATACATTAACAATAAATACAAGCAGCATATATAATAAACAAAATTATACTAATATAAATAAAAATAAAATAATAATTAAAATAATTAAAAAAGCAAATTATTAACACAAATGTAATTAGTTTTATATCGCTCTTCGTTTTCAAAATATTTTATGGATTGAAATAAAATTCTAAACAATACCATAAAACAAGCAGAAACGTTTACAAACCTACATTTGTGTGTATATATAAAACAACATCATTATTGCACAGAAAATCTCGTACTGAATATTAAGCAATATTCCGACTTGGTGAATAGAACATTTTATCTAAAATAAGGGAACTTTCAATCTTGTGTCTGACATTTATTTACACTTTTTAAAAAGCAAATTATGGTAATCTGAGCATATAGTGTATGTAAATGCGTATGTGTAAATGATTGTCATGAAATTACGTGCATGCCACGTCGTAGTTACGTTGCCAGTAAGTCATGAAGTTACTAATATATTACTAATAGAATACGTATCTGGGACGTCCTAAGTAATATTACGACGTTAGGAGGATGTACTGACGACGTTGTGAGTTGGTAATTTGATGGTTATAAAGTTACGGGCATGCGACGTCGTAGTTACGTTGCCAGTAAGTCATAAAGTTACCAATATATTACCAATAGAGTACGTATCTGGGACGTCCTTGGTAATAACACAACGTTAGGAGGACGTACTGACGACGTTGTGAGTTGGTCATTTGATGGTAATAAATTTACGGGCATGCGACGTCGTAGTTACGTTGTCAATTGGTAAGTCATGAAATGACCAAAAATGACCAACACATTACATTAACAACTGTTACGTCGTGTGTTAGCAGGGTTTACATGAGTAAGTCTTACTTTCATTTTCCTACTAACTTTCGCTGTTATTTACTGTGACAAAACGTGTACACATTTTACTAGTTAGACTTATTCCAAACTAAAATTCCTGACTTTATCAAATGAAACATTATGAAGTACGTTTGATTGCATTGCATCTCTCACGATGCCAGGATATTTATAATGTTCTAGAAAAACGATGTGATTATGACTGTGAGATGCATTTATGACGATATGTTTATGACTGTAGAATCATACTTATTTATTTATTTATTTTATTGTATAACAGTAGGGTGTAAAAGTAATATGTGTGCTTACACTGAATGTATGTTTACATCACGTTTATTAGTAATATAGTGCTAAATGATAATTATTAGTTTCTCAGATATTACATGTCCTTTTTTACATTAGTACAAATGCTAGAATCTATGACTATATACTATATACCAGTTATTCCCCTGTAAAGGGAAGTGTGTCCAAACCTTTGCCTGGTAGTGTATGTGTGTGTATTTATTTATTATAGATGCTTCTAATATGAATATGCTCACAGATGTTTTGCTTTTGTTGTTTTTAGTGCTCAGAAACCTGCTCAACAGATGAATCTTGCTGTCCTTTCCTTGAGTCTCTTCAAACTGTTTTCCTCTGAGAGCGCTGTACAAACTTCAGATGATACAGATAAAAATACAGTACAAATACAGATATTTAAAGTGCACACACTTTAATATCAGGTAAGATTTACTTGTTTTATTTGTTGAACTGAATTCAGAAAAAGTTTTCAGAAATGCCACAAAGTCTGTGCACGTCTGTGTGGTTAGATGAGGGAGCTCAATATTGTGTCTTTGACCTTCATTATGTATGTTTTGATTATACTGTGTTGTAAATAAAATACAAATAATCTAAAAAACGATTTTTTTTTAATCTTCTCACATTGATTCTTCTTCTGCTAGTCAAGTCAGTCATTGATGGGGCCATTAGGGAGGGCTCTTTTGTCTTTCAGGTGTGAATTGCTAAATATTCATGGGCCATTGCCACACCTATGAATAATCCCTTTCGATCACAAAACATGTTTTAGAAAATTTACATCAATATATTGTTTTTTCTGAACGAGTGAACGAGATGATTTTCACATCATTTGGTTGATAAAATTCTAGCCTACGACATCCAATTATCAAAAGTCTTGTTAACAAATGGCCTGTATGTGTTTCATGACCTTATTTCAGTGACTTCAAAACTTTAGTTTTTCACTAACCACGCATAAACGTAGTTTTCTCAAAAACACAACCATGTACATTAATGTTGCTTACATATTATTGTAGCCCAATATGTGCTGATTACAATGTAATCAGACTTTAGCCATTAAAATGTTTTTAAGATACTGAAAAAACAACAAATGTCAGGGCATGTCAAACTTCTTCAGGGCCTCAAAACACCCTCAGGCCCCAGAGGGTTAATTTGCTATGTCCCATGCACTGCTCATTTAATTTGAATGAGAATAGAATATAGTCAAATCATAAAATTTTAAAATTTCGTTTTTCTGTTAATATTTTGTTAAATAAGAGATTACTCAGTTTGAGTGTATTGATCATTTGGTAATAAAAACAATATTTTTATTTAATAAAAAAAAAAGTTTGTCCATGTCCCTTGAATGGTTGTCCACCCTGTCATATTGTGGAATTTGTCACTTTAAGAAAAGGCCATCCCCCTCACGCCCCCTCAGCCGGCCGCCGCTGCTAACACGACACCGGTAAGCCCACCATCATGTTTACCTGCATCTGTGAGCCCTCGCTTAGCCTTCCCTGATAAATTTAACGGAGATCCAACTAAGTGTAAAGGATTCCTCCTTCAGTGTTCCATATTTGTTAATCAACAACCCGCTCTGTATCCCTCTGAAGCTAGCAGGATCTCCTTTGTTTGTTCATTGCTCACCGGTAAAGCTCTGGATTGGGCAACGGCTGTATGGGGCTCCGATGGGTCAATATTTCCCACCTTTGATTACTTCCTCCAACGTAGGCCGCACAAACCACTTGGGTCAAGGACACGCTAAAACTGCTGTTTTTCTTCGTGTTCTGAGCTTGAAACTACAAACAGAACTTGCATGCAGTGATGAGGGAAGGAGTTTGGAGGAATTCATTGAATTGACTATCCACATAGATAATCTGATACGATCTCATTGTTCCACACGCCTCAGTATTCCCAGCTATACCACAGGCTCTTCCACTGCTCTCCACCTCGAACCCATGCAACTCGGCTATACTCGCCTTTCCCCCAAAGAGCGGGAGCACCGCATGCAACTCCATCTCTGCCTTTACTGCGGGAAACCAGGTCATCTTAGGGCTACATGCCCCATTTGACCCGGCTCTTCTAGCTTCAAGGCAGTGAGTTCTGGCATTCAACATTGCTATTCAACTTCATGTGTCAGAATACCCGTGCGGTTAACCCTAATTCAGTCAGTAGAAGTCAGTAAAAGTAAATGCATTGATAGACTCTGGGGCACCCTAAAACTTCCTGTCTTACGATTTTGCTGAGAAACACCACCTCACTCTAACACCCAGCACTTCTCATTTGGCTGTCAAAGCGCTAGATGGCCGACCCCTAGGAGAGGGAAGGATCACCGCCCTTACGGAGGACATTAGAATGCAGGTCGGCTCACTGCACTCAGAAACTCTCAAATTCTACGTCATTCGATCTCCTAACCATCCACTCATCCTCAGACTACCCTAGCTGCGAAAGCACAAACCATACATCTCCTGGAAGAAGGGTGAGATTCAACAGTGGAGTCCAGACTGTCACAATCAATGCATGTCTTCCAAACCTTCCATTCCTGTGAACACCATTACCTGAGCTGATTCTCTCACCGAGGTCCCAGGCCTACCCACCGAGTATCACGACCTGACAGTCACTTTCAGCAAGTCCAAGGTTTCCCAACGTCCGCCACACCGACCCAGCAACTGTGCCATCAAATTAATTCCAGGAAGCACACCACCCAAAGGCAGAATCTTCCCCTTATCACAACCTGAGTCAGAGGCCATTGAAAAATATATTGAAGAGGAACTCTCCAAGGGCCATCCACTTCACCTGCAGCAGCCGGGTTCTTCTTCGTCAAAAAGAAGGATGGTACCCTTAGACCCTGCATCGATTATCGTGGCCTCAACGATATCACCATCAAATTCAGGTACCCTCTTCCACTGGTTCCAGCAGCCCAAGAACAATTACGTCAAGGTGAAGGTGACAAATGGAAAACTGCCTTTTCCACCTCTACTGGCCACTATGAATATTGTGTTATGCCCTTTGGGCTAGCGAACAGTCCATCCGTGTTCCAATCATTCGTCAATGACGTCTTCCGGGATATGCTGGACCGCTGGGTAATTGTGTATATTGACGACATCCTCATTTATTCAAGTTCCCTCCAGGATCATATCCTCCATGTGCATGCAGTCCTACAACGACTCATCCAATACCAACTCTATGCAAAGGCTGAGAAGTGTGATTTCCATCAGACCTCCATTTCGTTTCTTGGCTACATCATCAGCCATGAAGGGGTTTCTATGGATGAGGCTAAGGTTCGGGCAGTGACTCAATGGCCACAACCTCAAACCTTTAAGGAACTGCAACAATTTCTTGGCTTTGCCAATTTCTATTGTCGCTTCATCAGGGGTTACAGTATCATCGCACCCCCCCTGACCTCCATGACCAAAAGAAACTCACCACACCTCACCTGGCCACGGCCATCCAGGACTTTGCAGACCTCAAGTCAAGAATCACAACAGCTCCCATTCTTCATCACCCAGACCCTTCACTCCCCTTCATCGTGGAGGTAGACGCTTCGAATACAGGCATAGAGGCAATATTATCTCAACGGCACGGCTCACCCGCCAAAATGTTTCCTTGCGCCTACTACTCATGCAAACTCTCCCCGGCCGAACGCAATTACAACGTGGGCAACAGGGAATTACTGGCCATGAAATCAGCCATGGAAGAATGGCGCCACTGGCTAGAAGGTGCTCAAAATCCTTTTACGGTATTAACCGACCACAAAAATCTTGAATACCTCCGTTCCACTAAACGTCTAAATTCACGACAGGCCAGATGGGCTCTATTCTTCACTTGCTTCACCTTCACCATCACTTCCCGACCTGGGACCAAGAATACAAAAGCCGTTTCATTGTCCCGCATGTCTGAATCAGTGAACCAGCCCAACAACGAAGAGAACATTCTCCCCGAGAATCTGCTCGTGACACCAGTCCAATGGGATATCATGACCAAGATCAATTTAGCCAATGCCCAACATCCACCACAGCCTTAACGTCAACGTAAGCCTCACCTCAGGATACCACCCACAAGCCAACGGTCAGACAGAGAGGCTTAACCAGGAGCTTACTCGCTTCCTCCGCACTTACTGCCATAACCATCAAGCTGACTGGAGCAGATACTTAATGTGGGCCGAATATGCACAGAACTCCCTTATAAAACCCGCTACAGGCCTAACCCCATTCAAGTGCGTGCTAGGGTACCAACCATCTCTGTTTCCCAGTGAGTCAGGAGGAACAGGCCAATCGTCAGCGGCGCCCCAATCCAGAATACACTCCAGGACAGCAGGTATGGCTATCCACCAGGGACCTGCCACTCAGACTACCTTGCAAGAAACTCAATCCTAGGTATGTGGGCCCATTCAAAATTCTCAGACAGATCACTCCTGTTTCATTTCGTTTAGACTTACCCGCTAATTACCGCATTTCTCCTACTTTTTATGTCTCATTGCTGAAATCCGCTGATGATCCGGGAGAGAGGTCGGAGGAGGAGGAAGCAGCCGCTCACAGGGTGGGGGCTCTGTTACAAGTGAGACTCCTGCAGCATCTCTGTCGCACCATCAGAGGGAGCTTTCACCCGAGTACTAACCTTCTGATTCGGACTCCATTTCCCATTGACCCCTCACCTGTAGCCTATTACCCACTTCCTATAAAATGGCCTGCTTCCTGTTGTTCCCCGCGAAGTCTTGATTTGCCACTGGTGATCATTTCTGAGCGTTTTCGGTGTGTTGATTCCTGTTGTTGTTTGGACTGTTTCCTCGTGTGTGATTCTAGCCACCTGCCCTGACCATTCTGCCTGACTATTGGACTCTGATTCTAGCTGCCTACCCCGACCATTCTGCCCATCTGTGGATTACGTTTACTGTTTACTACTGTGTGTATGTCTTCATCTTTAATAAACTTGCTGCAGATGGATCCTCTTGCCTGACTCATTGTTACACTTTTATATTGTTGGATTTTTTTTTTTTTTTTTTTTTTTTGATGCTGATGAATGATAAAAGTATTGACAGCCAATCAGAAGAATCCATTCAACTTTGAACAGCTTGAGCATTTAAAGTGGCAGACAACCAACCTGCAGCACATATTTAGAGTGAACATGCGATTGTTCATTGGTGTGTAGGCTAACATAGTTACTGTTATAGTTATTTTATAGTTATTGTTCTTGGCTTAAAAAGTGCCAGCCAAGCTACTGGGTCCACACTTACAGTGTCTAGCATTTATAATTAATCAACAACACAAATTAAATAATGCATTTAAACCAAAAATGCATTTAAATATTAATATTTATTAAGTTTAACACATATTTGTCAATGATAATCATTCCTCATTTACTTGTAATATCAATAAGATGCTAAAATTATTTATACATCGATACTGTCATTCAGTGTAATAGACAACACTGTGATGTATCAGAGAATTAGCATTACACTCAATGACAAAACCATTACCCTGAATGATGAAACTTCTACTTAAGCTAATATTGCAGGCAACCAAATGGCCACCTGTTTCAAACAGTGAACTTGACCAGTACAGTTAATTACAATTATTCACAACATCTACTTATTTTTCATAAAATCTAACATTAAAAGTGTTTTTTGGCATTTCACTGAATGACGTGTTTCGTAACCTACATGAGCACACCATGAAAAATGGAAATGATATTTAAGAGCAATAAACTCACTTTCCTACAGCACCATGCGGTCTTCCAGATGCCATTTTAATGATGTCACTGCCAAATGAATATCAGGGCCTGTATGTATAAAACTTCTCAGAAATTAATACTTTGACTTAAGTGTCATACAATTTTCTAAGACTGTTCTAAGAGTAGTTATATAAAGTTTTATAAAGAAGCTAAAAGCAACATTCAGTAAAGTCTAAGACCGATTCTTAAGTATTGACTGAGGGGACATATATAGGTAAATGTTGTGAACTGCATTATTTTGCCATTACTTTACTTGAGGGGGCCAAATCATAATTAATTAGTTGTTAACTACTTAATTACTAAATTCAGCTCATGATTCAGTTTAGACTTAATATAAAACACACATACTAACCCAAAGAGTATTGAGCCCAATTAAGGGATGTTGTGTGGCTTTTCAAAAAAAAAACAAAGAGAACGAAGGTACAGTATCATCACAGCCTCCATCTGGATGGAGAGTAGACTGAACTGATACCCAGCAAACGTTCTGACCTTACCTGCAGTGTGCTTCTAGTTTGAACATTTGGAATTGTTCTAAAAATGTTTTTTGTGGATTTTGAGTTTGTTTGTTTTTTGTTTTTTTAGCTGCGTATAAGTTAAAATAGGGTGAGTTTAAAAGGAAAGAGAACAGCACGAAACAAACAAGATCAGTTATTAGTGCATTTAGTATTTTCTACACTTGATGAGGAGGATCAACCAATCCTTCGCCACCCAGTAATGTTTAACTGCAGATGTTAAAAGCTGAAATTATGATTAAAATAAATCTTAAAAGATAATTCAAAGTACTTATTATTCCTTCTTAAAGAGGCTGTTTGGTTTAGTTTACCCATAAATGTTAATTAATGCATTAACTATCAAACATGTACTAGCATGTAGTTAGGGCTTCCCTTATTCATGCAAGAATCCATATGACTTCAGTCATAGTTTAGGACAGCCCTTTGCTAGTTTATTATTAGTTAATGACTTTAATAATAATTAGTAAATGATGAATTAAATATGAATTTAGCTATTAGCACATGATTATTCATGTACCCTTATGGTAAAGGACTGTTGTGTAAAGACATGTAAATGGAATGCTGGTTACCTTTTTTATGCATATATATATTTATAGTTTGTTAGTTCTGCACCACTAGTGAACCAAACAGAAGTGTAAAAAATAGTTATGCTAAAATAACGCCTTGTCCCAGGCCTAGTGGACTAGGCAAACAAACAAACATGTTGCAATTCTGTTGTGTTGCTAGGCCTATATTAGTGTCCTAAACTGTCCCATTAGAACATCCTCTCAGTGTTGAAAAGTCTAAGTTTAGTCATGAAGTTGAAATAAATGTAGGCCAGACAGACCAGCAGATTCTTCATTACATAAAGTAGTGGTGTTACAAAACCAAACATGCCAATCAATGCCATCCTCAAGACTAGGAAGGGGAGGTCCTGAAAGACCACACCCAGAGGTGAGAGCAGGGGACTGTGAGGTGTTAGGGCCAATCGCATTGTGGAGAGGAAGCAGAAAAGGTAAACTGGTAATGCCCAGCCTGAAAAATATACAGGAGTGTGACCTGCAACCCGAACCATCTCTACTGTGTCCAGCCAGAACAGGAAACTGTCTGCAAAGACTTCAGCACGAGTATCGCTAGCCAGTAGGAAGTTAAGTGGTCCAGAATATGAAGAGGTAATGTTTTGGAAGGGTATGCTAGAATGTGGATAAATTCCGGTAATGCCAAGTTGCTGTCCATGGTTGCCTGGGACTCTTGGAACAACACCATTCCCAGGCAACCCTGGAACTGTTGTGTTGCCAATATGTCCTGAAACTGCCCCGTTGTTTGGCAACCCTGGAACTGTTGTGTTGCTTGAGAGACCCAGGACTGTCCCATTTCCGGGTATGCCTTGAACAGTAGTACTGCCAGGCAATCCTCGCATAATCGTGTTTGCTGCCCCTGCACCATGCTCTGTGCCAGCACTGCCAGTAGTTGTTGAAGGAAAAGGACCCGTTATAGGAGTGACAATAGGAGTAATTCTTCCAACATGTGTCAATAAGGTAGTGGGAATGTCTGCATCCCGAGCCAGTTCGTTAGCTGTATACACACACAAACACAAAAAAATAAGGAGCCCGTTAGAGAAATATAAAGATGTAAACATGTGATTCAATACTAAAATGGAAAGTACAAATAATTAGGTTTAGGTGCAAGCAGAATTATATATTTTAGTTATGGTCTGATGAAAAAACAAACAAAATAAAAAAACAAAGTGTCCATTTACACTAAGTGCAAATAGTCTGCTTTGTTGCACTAACTCCGCCCACCAATGTGTGGTTGGGCTGGACAACAATACAAAAAACAGCTGCTAATTGATGGCTTCTGTAGCATAGATGATAAAGTGCTTAATGCATTCTTTATGATGTGAGCGAATCAGCCTTTTGCTGAACTCATTCTTCTCCCTTTTCACATATCATCGCATTGGAAAGGCATTTATTTTTAAACAAAATTAAGGAAATAATCAAAAAGTTTAATATAAAGTATCGGGTAGGGTTAGGATAGGTGTAGGAAGGGTTTTATTGTCTCAATAAGGCAGCATCCATTTAATATATTATATTTATATTAGGTGGCCTTAACTATTATGTACTTACATAAAAAAATAAGTACAATGTGCAATATGTGGTCATATTGCATTGTAAAACACTTTTGCTTCTATTAAGGTGGGATATGGGTAAGGTTAGGGACAGGTTTGGTGGTATGGGTAGGTTTAAGGGTAGGTTAAAGTGTAAGGGATGAGTCAACAGTGGTAATTGCAGAAATTAATTACAAATGTAATTACATATAGGTTTTAAAAAAAATCTATGAGTACAATGTAAAAACATGTATGTACACAATAAGTATATTGTATCAAATAATTAATTTAAATGTAAGCACATAGTAGTTAAGGCCACCTAATTTAAAGTGGGACAAATAATTCTGATAAAAATGATAATTTACACTCAAAATATTATTGCAAGGCAAGGCAAGGCAAGGCAAGGCAAGTTTATTTATATAGCACATTTCATACACAATGGTAATTCAAAGTGCTGTACATAAAAGGAATTAAAATCATAATAGCATAAAAATCATACAAATTTATAATAATCACAACAATAAAAACAAAATTTAAGAACATTTAAGATGATTTTTAAAAAATGATTTAAAATTAATTAATACAGTAAAATGATTATACATAAAGTAATGCAATCTGTTCGGACGTAGCACAGTGCTCATTCAATAAATGCACAACTGAACAGATGAGTTTTGAGTCTGCATTTAAATGTGGCTAATGTATTAGCACATCTGATCTCTTCTGGAAGCTGATTCCAACTGTGGGCGGCATAATGGCTAAAAGCGGATTCCCCTTGTTTTGTGTGAACCCTTGATATTACTAATTGACTCGATCCTAGTGATCTGAGTTGTCTGTTAGGTTTATATTCAGTGAGCATATCTGCAATGTATTGCATACTCTTTCATAATGTACTACAATACTGAGGTGCAGATATTTGCCACTATTTTTATAAGTAGCATAAATGGCAGAAAATACCTCTATTTTTATATAGTGTAAATAGAATATATCGCTATTTGCACTTAGTGTAAATAGCATATCGCACAGAAAATACTGCTATTTTCACTTGATGCAAATAGAATCCACTGCTGTTTATACTTAGTGTAAATAGCATCTAATTGCTTTTTTATATTACTTCCCATGATGCTTTGAGCAAATGATGGGAAAAATTACCACAAAAATGGAAATAACCAGCAATCATGAGTTACACTGCTCAAATGTTTGCTCTATGTAAGCAATAATCATCATTAACAAAAAAAATGGGCACACACAAAATTTAGTAATACAAGGTGATATCATTTTCTTTCATAATAAAAGTAAGGAAACAAATTATTTGCAATATCTGCACTTGTTTTTAAAAATCTGCATTTTGTTTTGTCACATTGCAAAGTGTGTAAATTGCAGACTTCTGTTACATTTATTGATACTTTTAACAATTATGAAAAATGGAATACATCAGACTAATAAAAAAGGGGAAGGCAAAAATGCCATTGTAACATTTGAATGGAGGAATGGGACAAAATAAAATATTTAGTGTGGTTCAGTCCAGTAATCATCTGAGCCAATTTTCTCAGAATCAGACAAAATTTGAATAGTTTTTTTTTCAGAACCCCAGAGAATACCATGTGTACTGTGCAAAACTTATCATGCAAATGAAATATTTACATTCTCTATAATAATTTAATAAGTAAATAACGGTGAATGGCCAGTCAGAACTCCTGTAACAAACTGCGTTTTTAAAGTTTTTTGTAATTTTTGTGCAAAATGGTTTAAGCTTAACTTTTGAACTTCTTTAAAAAGAAGACAACAGAAGGTATGATATTTCCTTGAGAGACGGTACTGACAGGTGACAGTAGATAGTATGTTGTGGACTTTGCAAAAACAAAAAAAACATCTATTTAGGGTCTAAAAGCATTCACTGTGCGATGAAGCCTATTAGAAGTCTGTTAGAATAGCCTTATAAATCAAGCAATAAATGAAAACAAACCCTCTATGGGTTTTTATTTTTTCATATTTACTATTAGCTACCATTAGCAGTGATTGCAAATGTGCTATTAATTTTATACAACAGTGTAGGCCTGCGTGGCATCCTTGGCCCTTTTGAGCCCCCAGGTGGAGATGTTGCCTCTCACATTTGAGTTGGGGTAGTTGAGCATTCCGCTCTCTGGGAGCAGGAGCTGGCTGTACCTCCCTTGCGCTTCTGAGGGCTGAGTGCCTGAGTACCTCACTCTCGAGTCATTCCAGGTTGATAGGCCTTTCCTGGCCTCCGTAATGGCCTGACCTTGCGGTCAGTTCCAATATTGCTAGGGAGTTCTCCACCGGCTTTGAGAGATAAGAACTCTGCTCCTCGAGGTCTGTGTGCAGCCAAGGCTGCACTTATTGGCTTGGCAGTGCTACCTTCATTTAGAAGGGTTGACTGTGAGCCTGCAGTACCCGGATGGAACATGTCAGTTCTCCTCTTGATTCAAGTCCCAAGGACTCTCCTACTGGAGCTCCATGCACAGTCATACCAGGCTGTTAGGCCATATTTTCGCCTCCCTGTTAGGCTGCTCCTGTGATCAAGCTTGTTAAAGCTCTCCTCACTCTAGATGGTCGCCTATGAGCATGACTTGTGTATAGTCATAATAACAGCAAAACAATGTGCTTTTGTAAAATAAAGAAAACAAACAGGGTGCACGCCTTCTCGTCACTTTCTTCCCAGATAAATAAATGAAACAACCTGAATCTGAAAATGCAAGTAATTCCACTGATACCATTGTCGACCCCTGTTGAAAAAACAGCATATGCTGGTGAGGTAGGTTTTGATGCTGAGATGCTGGTTAGGTAGTTTTGTTGCTGTTTTAAGCTGGTCCTTTGCTGGTTTATGATGGTCCTTAGTTGGTTTATGCTGGTCCTTAGTTGGTTTATGCTGGTCCTTTGCTGGTTTATGCTGGTCCTTTTGCTGGTTTTTGCTGGTCCTTGACAGTTAAAGATCAGTATAAACCAGCAAAGAACCAGCATAAACCAGCTAAGGACCAGCTTAAACCAGCATCAAAAAATACCTAACCAGCATCCCAGCATCAAAACTACCTAACCAACATATGCTGTTTTTTTTTCGCCAGGGACCACTGGTGGTTAAACACCATACAGACTTTAAAATCTAGCAAATTACTTGACCATGTCAACTAGATGAGCTCCAGAGATGAACTGGCCCCCTGACTGAGCCTGGATTCTCCAAAGGTTTTTTTCTCCATTTTTGTCACAGATGGAGTTTTAGTTCCTTGCCACTGTCACCTCTTGCTTGCTTAGTTGGGGACACTTAATTTTCGGCAATATCGTCAACTTAGCTGGATGATGACATTACTGAATCAATGATGAACTTACATTAACTGAAAATTGGTTGTTATTATTGTCCTTTTGCATTATCGACACATTATTTTCCTGTTTAATACTGTAAAGCTGCTTTAACAATGTATTGTAAAAAGTGCTATATGAATGGTGACTTGATTTGACAGGACAGGCCTAGACCCTCTACCATTAAATAACTTGAAAGAATCACACTACGTCTGATTCTAAGTATTAGGTTCTGCCCTAGGATTGGGCTTTCCTGGATAACTCAGGCCTCTGGCTGAAAGGGATAGCATCATCAACAGCTGCTGCAGCGTCTAAGGGTATGCCCTTCTATGGCTATGTCGTAAAGGGCTCGCCAAATTTGGTCCTGGAGGGCCACTGTCCTGTGGAGTTTAGCTTCAACTCACCTCAACACACCTGCCTAAAAGTTTCTATTATGCCTACTAAGACCTTGATTTGCTGGTTCAGATGTGTTTAGTTAGGGTTGTAGCTAAACTTTACAGGACAGTGGCCCTCCAGGAGCAGGATTGGACAGCTGAGCTACACTGAAAAAACAGAACATGGCCTTCTTTTTATTTATGTAATAGTTTTGGTTTCTTTTAAAATAATTGCCTCATGTTTTAAAGTTGAGTGTAAATGCATCATGTAGAAACTAAGTGATATGCAGAGCGGGTACATTTAATTGTTTCGTTCACGTTTAAGTAAAGCAAATGAATAGCGTAGCAATGTAAAATCTCGCGATACTTCGCGTGATTTCCCTGCCCGCGTTTTGCATCATTGGAAGAAGAAGGATACCATCTTATTCACTTCGGCCCGCCAGCAAAGGTGCAGCTGCACGCCACTTTGTTCGGTAAGACCTAAAATTTCATCCAAACGTTTTCTAATGTTTAGAAAGTCAGCATTTCATGTTATCCAAACTTTAATTGAGTGCTATGAACACTTTTGCTCGCGCTGTTTTATCTGTATCAAATAACTTGCACTCGTTGCTTCAATCTCGTTTGCATATCTTTTCAAAGACTCAATTTTCTTTGGTTTTAAATGTAAATTAGTTTACAAAATGACCGTTCAGTAACATTGTCGGTTAACGGTACTGTTGTGTTAATAATTCGATATTAAACAAACTTTTACTGGCATCAGTGGCATTTTCTTATCCCCTCCCCCCTCCCCCTTGTTGTGAACAAGTGCCGCGCGGGCAGAGTTCCGAGGTAGAGATGTAAAACCGCAAAAAATACTTTGTTCTTCAGAAATAAAGCACTGTTTTAGGAAAATTCAACTGTCATTACTTTTTTAATTTATTTGCTATTTTTTATTATCCATTCACGTTACATTTTTGCATACAGAGAGGTTAATAAATATCGTTAGAATATGTATGAAATACATATAAAAAAAACTAATAAATTTGGCTACCCGTTTGATGCACCAAATTAATTTGATGGCAAAATAAGGACATTATTGCAATAATTGCTGTGTTTCATTGGCATGTTTATAGTAATGCAGTGTACTGAAATGTTTACATTTAAAGTTTACTAAGTTGTGAGTTGTGCTATTTTTAAAACAGTCTTGCAGTTTCCCAGGGGTCCATTGTTCTCTATGTGATTTTACTTTGAATTAATTAAATATGAAAATATGTGGTCCTTAATATACATTAATCTTTCTTTTCCCTCTTTATTACAGTGAATGGGTCTTTGAATTCTCCAGTGTCAGAGTGAATGTGGAAATGCAAGGTCTGCCCCTCAGTTTTTCCAAGTCGGTCTTGTATTCTGAGGCATTATCGATTGACACATAACAAGTACGTAAATATAAATCGTATTCCGTGTGTGCACACAGGCTGTCCATGCATTTTTCGGACATGGAATGCACTACACACTCATTTGAATAGATGTCATGCAAGTAAACCTAGTCATCAGTCAGGGGGCTGTACGTTTAACTGCCATTTGTGTTCTTGTACGGATCTTGTGTCTGAGAAGGATTACTGGACTCATATCAATGCACACTTAAAGCAAAATGAGGTTGTAACTTGCATGTTTTTAGGTTGCAATTTTGAGTCAAACATATTAGGATCTTTTAAATCCCACAAGAGCAGGAAACACAGATCTTATTCACTAAAAGATTTCAAATCTGGAATAGTAGTATTAGCCACAGTTGATAACTCTGAATCTCCTGCTATTGATTTTGATGATGACATTCATGAGAATGCTCAACCAGGCAGTAGTTCTGATGCTCCAAATGACCTTCCAGATGTAATTACTCATAGTTTGGCTGCAGCTTTGTTAAAATTAGAACATATTTCCAATGTACCAAGCAAAGTGATCAGTGACTTTTTGGGAGAACTTGACCACTTAACTGATTCTCTCTCAAAATTATATGCTGAAGGTGTTCTAGTGGACATTTTTAAGAAGTATGCGCTCCAAGTTGACAGAGGTGTCATAGAGGATATAATTTATTCTCTGTGTTCTGCAAGTCCTCTAAATAAGGCTATTGAGAAGGGTGGTATTTTGAGTTCTGCACATCAACGAAAGCAATATTACAAGGCACGTTTTAATGTTGTTGAACCAGTTGAATATACTTTGGATGCAAGAGAGAACAAAACATTACAGTATATTCCCATCCTAGAGTCCCTTCGGGTGCTCCTGAGTAGGAAAGATATTGTGGACAAGATAGTTGGTGATCACAAAACACAGAGGGAGAAAGAGACTGGAAAAGAAATTTTGTACAGGTGCTATAAAGATGGTTTACATTGTAAAGAAAATAGATTGTTGTCAGGGGAAGACCTAAGTTTATCTATTACTTTGTATGCTGATGACTTTGAGGTCTGTAACCCTTTGGGCACTTCTCGCAAAACTCACAAACTTTGTGCTGTCTATTGGGTTCTGAATAACCTCCCCCCAGGGTCCCATTCAAGCTTGTCATCAATTTTCCTGGCCATTTTGTGCACAACCAACAATGTAAAGTCATTTGGTTATAATAAGGTTTTAGAGCCCCTCTTACATGATCTATTGTCTTTAGAAGTTGATGGAATTTTTGTTCCACAACTGGAAAAATCAGTAAAGGGTACAGTGCAGACTATTGTTGCTGACAATTTGGGAGCACATGGAATAGCAGGTTTTGTTGAGAACTTTACAGGTCCCTTCATTTGTCGTTTTTGTACAGCACCAGCTTCAGACGTTCAGTTGCATGAGGTCAGGTCAGGAATTTTCAGCCTTCGAACTAAAGAAACACATGAAACCCATGTCAAAGCAGCCCTAGATAGTGGTTGCAGCTCTTTTGGAGTTAAAAGAGGCTGTCCTTTTACCAGCACACTTTCTCATTTTCATGTTGTCTGTGGTTATCCTCCTGACATCGCTCATGACCTTTTTGAAGGCATTGTGCCTGTTGAAATAGCACATTGTCTCACATTACTGATTTCAAAGAAGTATATCACATTGGATGATATAAACCATTCCATTCTAAATTTTCCGTACAAGTGGACAGACAAAACCAACAAGCCTCACACTTTGCCACAAAACCTCTCTAACAGGAAAACCATAGGGGGTAATGCTCATGAGAATTGGTGCTTGTTAAGATTGCTCCCATTTCTTATTGGCCCCAAGATTCCCCAAAATGAGCCAGTGTGGCAGGTGTTGTTGGATCTAAAACAGATTGTTGAGCTTGTTGTTGCCCCAGTTCACACTGACGAGTCTCTTGCTTACCTTGAGAGCAAAATTACAGATCATAGACAGAGGTTTAAAGAAGTGTTTCCCAACAAAAAGCTGCTGCCCAAACACCACTACGTAGAACATTACCCAGAACTGATCAAGTGTTTTGGGCCTCTTGTGAGACTTTGGACCCTCAGATTTGAGGCAAAGCACAGTTTCTTTAAAAAAGTAGTGAAACACACCAATTGCTTCAAAAACATTCCATTGACTCTGGCTGTAAAACATCAGTTTATGATTGGTTTTCACTTGTCATCTTTAGACATTGATAAACCAGTGTTGGATGTGTCAGATGTATCCACTGTCCCATTACAAATATTGAAAGATGAGCTAGCTCAAGCTGTTAAACAGAGAAATCCTGAAGTATCTGAAATAAACATTGCAAAAAATGTTTGGAGCAAGGGAATGCAGTACAGACCAGGCATGGTAGTGGCATATGGATCTGTTGGTGGTTTGCCTGAATTTGGGGAAATACATCAAATATGTATTGTGCAGCAGAAATTATTTTTTGTGTTGAAATTGCTGTGTGGATGGTTTTGTGAGCATTATGGAGCCTTTCAGCTGACTCCATCTCCGGCACGAGAACTCACTCTTGTGGAAGTCTCTGAACTGCTTGATGAGTATCCGCTGGCTGCCTATGTTGTTGATGGTGTACGGATGGTGACCTTGAAGAGATCAATCTGTGTCTTTGGGTAAGATTTTAATAGTCATTGTGCCCTTGGCGCATAGTCTTTAAATGGAGGCCCGGGGTTCACATATAAAAACAATTCAAAATAAAGCTATTGTTTTAAATATTTTTTATATTGACATGCTATGGACCTTTTGTTCTCTTTTGCAGCTTTTCAGCCCCTCCCCATCTAATTTTCCTTGTGTTCCCCCTTTGTTAATTCAATTTTCCTTTCTCAGTCTTGCTCCTCATTCATTTGTCTTCTGTTTATGTTCACACATACTAATATCCTTGGGAAACCCTGGACACACCAAGAGTGTAATTTTGTGTTTATTGCCTAAAATGGTCATACACCTTTGACAAGTTGATATTCACATATTTTTCAGACTTTAGTCAACTCAACCATATTAAATTTATAACAAGAAGACGGAATTTGATGATAAAGATTGTCTTATTATAGAACTGATTATAATTCCATTTTCTCATTTGGTAACAGACAGTGAAGTGGGACCATGACAACTCAAGCTGCCATTCTTCGGGTCATCCTTGGACCAGACAGCAGTCAGAGGGTCATGATTGCCGCTGGTCTGCCTTCAACTGTAGCTGAACTGGAGACTGAAGTAAAGACTCAGTGTAATATAACAGAACCTTTTAGACTCCAGTTCATGGATGTGCTTTTTGGCAACGAGTTTGTGAACTTAACTTCAATGGAGGAAATAGAAAACAAAGCAACAATCAAAGTTGTCTACTCATCCTGCCAACCTCAAGACCAAGCTGAAGACGTTTCTTTTCCATCAAGTAGTTCACCTGGTTACACCTCATCCAGGTCAAGTGACAGCACTATAATTCTTTCATCTGGAGAGTCAACATCATCACGGTCTTCATGGCCTGATTTGTTCTGTGTTCCCCATTTCACATATGATGCAGAAGTTAAGCTTGCTAGGGCCAATGCGGCTTTCAAAGAAAATGGGACCAAAGAGGGGAGAGGTGGATTACTGCCCCTCTTTTCCACCCGGAGAAAGTGACCAGTCCCTTGAGCAGATGAGGGTCGAACTTCTTTCAGATTTGAAGAAGCGTAACAACCGACAAACAGTAGGAGAAAAAATGAAGAAAACATTTGCATTAAGAAGACAAGAAATAATCTATGATGCTCCCATGATCAGCGATCTACAAGAGAGATGGCCAGCTCTTTTTCAGGCAGTAGAGGTAATGTAAAAATGCATCGATTGGTTTTGCCAAATACATTATTGTGTAATGGTAATGCTTAACTTTATTAGAATGTGCCCCAAAACTGAGAGACTCAGGTGCTGATTGAAAAACCAAGCACAAGTGATGAGGTAAAATAACACATTTCCTGCAATTGATCTTGGCAGGCACGTATGGCAGGCAGTTGTGGTTTTAAAGGTTGAATATGGAATTGTGCTGAATGAAGGTTCAGTACTTCCTTTAAAAGCTATAGTTTTATTAAATCAAATATTATATCGGACACAACACCAGGTTTGTCAACCAGACAAGGCAGGCACTGTGAAAATTATCGGGCTCAAGCCAAGCAGCTGCTTCTGAACAGAATATGTTGTTAGCCTTCTCTAAAGAGGAGATACCATTAAAGATCTAAAACCAGAATGTGTTTAGATTGAAGCCTACAACAGATTGTTCCTAATTAAAAAAAAAATGTTCATAATATCAAAATGCACACAAATTGTGAATTTTCTCATGAGCTCATAAGCTGTTATTACAACTACAGCCGCGACACTGACGCTTTGGTGTTCTTGTTCCATGTTCAACCTTTAATGTTAGAAATGTATTCTAGAGTATGTCGGCTGTGCTACTAATTAAACTGGTCTCATGTCTTTCAGATAAATGCAGAGTTCAAACGCATCACCACCATGCCTCTACAGTCGAGATTTCTGTCACAGCTGGACATTATTTCTGAGAATCTGCTGAGAGTGTTTGCAAAGCGATCTGGGGAGCAGGGCAAAAAGCTGAGATCTATGGCTGCCATGATGAGCGTAAGCAATTTTTCAAGTACAGTAACATTCATATGGAACATTCATGCTTAATCTTTTTATGAAAGAACGAATTTCACTGAATTGTTCCTGTCTTTTTTTTTTCATGCTTTAAAGGCCTACTAAATAAAATAAATGTATCATTTTTATGTCACCTGGATATTATAAAGCCATCGTCAAGTTAAAAAGGTAAAATTTAGATTATGAATCTGACTAGTTCACTTACAGTATCTATCCTTCATCACGTTCTTCTGTATTGGAAATGAGTTTCATGGACACTTCACCCTTTTAGGCTACTGGTGGTGGTCAGAGGTACTGGTGGGGTATCTGGGTAACTAAATTGTGTTGTAATGTGCCTTGGAGGTTCTATGACTACAAATGCAGGCAACTTGCCAATATCTTTTTTTTTTTTATAATCCTTAAGGATGACACTGATGCTCGAAGGGAGTCTCTCATCAAAGGTCTCTGCATCTATCTAAATGAGAATCCAGATGACTTGGTGCAGGAGTACAAGGTGAGTGTTTCTGAAGTTGATTGTAGCTTTGCAAAATTTGAACATGCATACTCAGTGATACTCCATATTGACAGAAGCCTGCTAGCTAACAGGTTGGTGTCTGAATTTCTGACTGGTTTAAATTGTGTATTTTCATACAAGAAACAAAAGATTGAGATTGTTGAGAGACATACGGACAGACAGATGATGAATGTGTGACGGACAGACAGATGATGATTGAGAGACACACTGACAGACAGAGATGAATGAAGAGACATGAATGAGGGACAGATGAATGAAGAGACATGTGGACAGACAGACAGTTGAATGAGAGACAGACACAGCCTCGTTACAGCACAAGGCCCCAATGCATGTAAGAACAGGATACACACGCCCTTATATGGAATATCACCTGACACACAGCTTAATACAGGCAAGATGGATGAATACATGGTCCCAAAGAGGAAGCCGCCGTTTAAAAATTATAACAGCTATCAAAATTATTCTTAAACTGTAGGTGACAGAAGACTTTGGAGCTGATTCATGTAAATTTTCAGCTTTCTACAATCTTCTGTTTGGGAGATACGATGTGAACATGTTGTACTTTAGCCGCTGAAGAAACTAGCTGATTTTTTGAATGAAAGTTTGAGAGTTTTCACTGACCAGTCCTCCTCAGGCCACATTGTAACTGTCATTTGTCTAGCTTTTATGGCTGTCTCACACTGTTGTGTAGCTGACAAAAAAATCCCCACTGTGTGAAGTATAATTTGTGTGTGTATCATAAATGGTTAGGGTGCAGAGACTTATTTTGGCTTATTTGAGCATTAAAAATGAGATTCCTCTGTGGCTAGAGTGTGGTTTTCTCCAGATTCAACTTTGGTAGAGGGAACGACTCCTTCCTGCTTCCACACCATTCATGATAAACTCACAAATTACACCAAAAGGCAGGGATTTTTGTCTGCTTTCAGATGGTCTGACCTCTCCTGCTATGGGTTCCAGAAGCACACAAAGTCCACATCTCCTCCCTATCTTTTCCATTCATTTTTTTTTTTAGCTTTTTTGTGTGAGAGCTGAAAAGTTTCTAAAACTTCTGATTTCTACACTTCTAAAACTGTGATTTTTATTGAAACCCGTAAAAGATATCAAAATGCTTAATCATACCACAATAGCTGAATGTCTTGTGACTTGTTTAAAAGTTGAATGAAGGTTGTAAGTTGAAGTATGCTGAAGTAGTTGAATAGCAAAGTAGGTTGAAGGAATTTGAAGAGATTTTAATGTATTTCAGTGGGGCTGTAAAGGGTGCCAAAAGTTTAATAATTTACAGAAATATCAATACCAAAAGTCATAGCTCCATTGTTCTGAACAAGCCGCACGTTTTGATTTATAAATTTTTGAAATCGGTGGAAAATTGTAGAACAGTTAGATGCTGAAAAACGTACTGAAGATAAAATAATAAAAGAAAAAAATAAAGATAAACATGAAAACATACAATGCCTTCCAGCATTCACACTAATTACTAAAATAAATGGAATTTTGTATGTTATTTAAATTTTTCAAGTTCCACCTGTATGCTACAGCATTAAAATTTATGCAATCAAGTTATCCAGATTCTTAGGCAAATGTTGTTTTTTTTCACCAGGACCTGACTGAGGCCACGACACTGAGTAGCATTGAGAGAACAACAGTGGGCATCTACATCGCCAGAGATGGACCAGACGCTGATATTTCAGATGTTGGCGTCATCATTGAGGGTGTGGTCATTCTCCAGGATCTGGACAATGTGGCACTTGCAACAGCCATGCTCTTTGGACTATTTTACTCTCTCAACATGACTTACCCATCACGGCTTCGTTACACTTTTGAGGCGATTCAAAAGTTGGTAATGGAGTTGGATGCAACTCAACTATCCAGAAAAGTCCAAAACCTCAAGACAAAAATGACATTGTAAAAAAGCACACCGTAGTGCACATGACACAGGACATTAAAATTTCAGTTTTGCTCTCTATTTTGTTCTGATAAGGGGGTCCAGTTTAATTTTTCTGTCTTCATTGCTACATGCACAAGTTTTCTGTATAGGCAGCTGCTCTATTTTTGTTAAGTTATTTTTTTGTTTTTGTTTATTCAAGTAAAGAGAGAACATTATAGTCCTATCAGGGCAGTGTCTTTAGTGTTGCATTTAAACCTGTTAAACAGTTTAATTGTTCAAGAGTGCTGGTTTTGCAACAAGATGTTTACACCATGTTTGCAGTTTTGATACTTGCTGTATCACTGTTGATCCTGGAGCATTTGAATAAATGCTTTGACATGAAACTTTAATTTCTTATTATTTGGCGGGGGTGGGCGGTGGTACTGTTGGAACAAAGTGAGAAAATAGTGTTGGAACAAAGTTAGCAAATAGTGTTGGAACAAAGTGAGCAAATAGTGTTGGAACAAAGTGAGCAAATAGTGTTGGAACAAAGTGAGCAAATAGTGTTGGAACAAAGTGTTTGAGGAGCTTAAATTAATTTATATAAACATGAATCAATGGCATTATACAATAACAAAACACACGGGTTTGTTAAAAATGAAAAACGTGTGTTTATTCAAGTTAATAGTTTCATTAGCCTTCAAAGCAAAACAATTGTGTGCAACCACTTGACATTATTCAATTAAGTAAAATCTACAAGTTCATTTTTTCAGTGTAGACAGTTTCCAAGGGTGAAAAGAGTCAAAAATAGTACAAAAGAGAATCATAACAGCCCATAAAGCCATGCCTTCTGGTTAAAAACTAATAAAGACTAAAATCTCCGCGCCATTTATTTAAAGTACATTTTTCTATTGTTCTAAAAAATATATGATTTCTGGTTTTAAGCTGTTTCATTCAGTTTGGATAAAAGCAAATAACACTCCCCACTGAATGAATGAATAGTATTTCTGCTGGACACAAGATTGTTGATCCAGAACACATACCACCTATAGCTTTACTGACTAGACTTATTGTTTTTTTGTTTGTTTGTTTGTTTTTTTTTACTTACTTTTTAAATTGTATTTATTTATTTGCAGGATCACCACCCAGTAAAGTATTACAATAATCCAGCCTTAAAGTCATTGTTGTCAGAGATCTGTAATATTCCAGCCCTTGAGAAAACTGTGGCATTGACGGTGAAGTCTGCTTGGCTTTAGCTACACAGTACCACCTACAGACATAAAACTGTTTACTTGGCTTCCAGCTCATGTCTGCTGTGCTTTTGAGTGGCTTGCAATTGCAGCTCTATGTAACTTTGTTTCTCTTGGAATCAATATCTTAGTATCACTCTCTGTTGTTTAAACTGTTAAAACATAACTTAATTCTCACTACATTTCTGATATTATGATATATGATATATATCAAACTAATTTGACCGTGTGCTTTTAATCAAATTCATTCATGTTTCCTTCCTTTTCATGTTTCTTTTTCCTCTCTTTTGCTCTGTTTTTCACAAGTTTATTAAACAACTGTGGTCAAATGTCAAATCATTAAACAATCACGGCGAGTCATGGCTTCTTCTCCTGTTATTGTTACTTGCACTGCTTGCCAGATGTATAATGTGGCCTTCACTGTGTCTGTTCCCCAAATTAGCAAATACAAAAAAAGAAAGGAAAAACAAACAAACAAACATCCAAAACAATGTAAGGATAACAATTTAAGTGATGTTCAACAACAACAACAAAACAGATATAATACAGAAAAAATAATAATGAATCTTGGCTTAATGAATATTATATCTATTTCTATGAAAGTGCTTTTTGTAAGTGTTCACAGATCATAACCTAAATGTGCTCTGACAGAAACCTAGCTAAAACCAGATGATTACATTACTTTAAATGAGTCGACCCCTCAAGATTACTATTATAAACATGAGCCATGTCCAAAGGGTAAAGGGTAAATTTATAGTAATGTTTTCAGTATAAAGGAAAACAAGTACACTCGCACCCTAAAGAAAGCATGTCAGAAAATAGAGCGTATCTGGAAGAAAACAAAATATTAGTATTTTGTATTGCATGGAGGGAAAGTACTTCTACTTACACAAAAGCTAGATCTACTTACTTCTTTGTCTCTTTAAATTAAAACAAACACAACAGCAGTAATGACTTTATGAACTTCTTTACTTCCAAGATTGATACTAGTAGAGATAAAATTCTAACCATGCAGCCATCAGTTACAGTATTGCATCAGGAAGTGCACTATAGATCCCCTGAGAAACAGTTCCACTCATTTTCTGCTATAGGAAAGGAAGAATTGTATACCTGTAAATTTGTCAAATCATCAAAACCAACAACATGTATGACCCTATTCCATCTAAGCTACTAAAAGAGGTGCCTCTAGAAGTTCTGGATCCTCTTCTGAATAGTATTAATTCAATCATCAGAGGTACCAATGACCTGCTCTTATCATCTTGATCATGATTGTATCTCTCTGTTAGTGCTACTGGATCTCAGCACTGCATTTGACACTATCAACCACATTATTATTATTATTATTATTATTATTTATTTATTTTTTTGAGTAGACTACAAAATTATTTGTATGCATTAGAGGAATTACACTGGCATGGTTCAAATCTTTTTTATCTGAGTGTCATCAATTCAAAGCAGTGAATGAAAAAGTATCATATTGAAATACAGTATGGAGTAGCACAATACTCAGTAGCATTAATTCCTGCATTCATGCCCTCAAAATTAGATTATTGTAATGCTTTTTTGGGTGGTTGTTCTGTGCACTTAAAAAACAAACTCCAGCTGGTCCAAAATGCAGCAGCTTGAACCAGGAAGTATGATATTACCCTAGTTCTTTCAATTCTGTAACCTAAAAATCATGTACATTTTAAAATCTTGCTAATTACTCATAAACCCCTGAACTTAAGCGAGCTCATATCACATTTTAGTCCTTCATGTCATGTTTTCACCCATTATTATTTTTGTGTAAGGTATTAAAAGGTATTGTTCCTGGGCCTGGAAATAGTTTTTTTTGTTTGTTTGTTGTTTTGAGTTTGTTTGTCCACTTATTGGATGGTGTATCACAAACTAAGTTGAAACTAAATAGATACAAGCTGTAAGCTATTTCCTGGTTGTGTTGTTTCTTTATAATATGTCCTAAATTCCAGGTTTACGTTGTAAACTAAATTAACTATTGTGGTGGTTTTCACCCCTGGCGCCCGAACTTAATAATGTAACGCCAAAATCTGCTACAGATTTGGCGCCCGAAACAGGGACCCTCAGATGTTGTACATTTATTGGCCTATTGTGATCATTCTTGTAATTATGGACACTGGTACTTCTCTTATTAATTTTCCTGAAATAGATGATAGCAATATTGGACCACCTCATGATAGTCCTTCTACTCTTCGGAACATTTAGATGATGATATTAGATGATTTTTTCTCAGGCAATTGAGTCACTTAAGAGTGTATTTGTTGATACTGTAACGTGTTCAGAATGTTGTTGTGTTGTGGATAACAATGTGTTTAATGTTAGAGTTGCAGTTTATTCCTTTCTGCTTTTGGAACTGTTATTAGATGTTCAAGTGTATGTGGAAAGAGGCTCCACCTCCTGGGGTGTGTGTAGGGGAAACGGGGAGAGGGGGGAGTCAGTAGAGTGCCTCGCTGGTTCAAGTGCGGTTCTCTCTCAAGCCGGGGTGTGTACGGCGTGGGTTGTGGCCGACAACAGCCCAAATAAACACCCCTTTGCATAAAAAACGTCTCCTCATTATTTGAGAACGTTACAACTGGTGTCAGAAGTTAAAAACGAATCTGAAACAGCGAAAGGTGCAGTCGCGGATTGGAAGTGCAACTCCTATCTTCCGCTGGTGAGAATGGATAATCCAGTTCGTATTAAAATGGAGGGTGATGACAATTATGCTGGCGCTGGGACGGTGCATATGTTTGGTGTGCACACAGCAGCGAGTTCCAGTAAGAGTAAGATAACCTCAGTGAAACATGAGCCATGCAATGCCACGGCTGCGGGCGAAGAAATAAGCCGCCATTACCCGCCGCTGCCGACCGCCATGACGTCAGGCGTACGTGACGTGGAGGCGCCGATCGGGTGTGAAGCGACGCGACCGAAGATAAACAGTAATGGCGGCGCCCATGAATTGAATAAGCCGGTTGGAATAAAAACACCAAAATACTCCGGTAGATCAGACTGGGAGGCTTTCCATGCACAATTTGAATTATTAGCTCATGCTTATGCTTGGTCAGAGGAACAGAAAGCCCTTCAACTCGCTCTTTGCCTGACAGATGATGCACTTTCGTGTTTACTGCTGCTTGACACTAGTGAAAGAGCTGATTATGGTGCATTGGTCGGTGCATTAAAACGCCGCTTTGGACAGTGTTTTCGATCTTAGCTTCTGCGATCTGAATTACACAGTCGGCAGAGAATACCAGGAGAGCCGCTACGGGCTCTGGCCAATGATATTGAATCCCTAGCGAGGAGAGCTTATGCTCATATTCCCCCATCAGTGCAACGCGAACTAGCCCGTGATCAGTTCATCAGAGCCCTGTCCCCAGCAGAGCTGCGCATACATACACAGCTTGCACGCCCACGCGATTTAGCTGAGGCTTTGGAGTTGGCTCTAGAGAGGGAGATGGCTGTTGAGGCGGCAATGCGGTCAGTTGTAGACCCCTCTACCATGGTAAGGGCTGCTGGGGTGGATGAAACAGCTTCACCAAGACCAGAATGGCTGGAGGAAATTACCGAGATGATTCGGGGGCTAGCACTGCCTTTACCAAAGCGGCAGACACAGCACGCACAGGCCTGCCTTTGCTGGGGGTGTGGTCAGCCAGGGCATCTGGTTAAGGAATGCCCTCCGCTAGCTAAGAATGCGGGAAACAGGAAGGGGCGCAGTAGGCGGGACGCTGCAGACCCCCAAGCCAAAGTCCCGCTCATCGCCAAAACCAACAGATAAGCCCGCTAGGAGCAGCGGAATGGGTGAACATGGGGTGGTGGTAGTGGGAAGAACAGCCATATCAGATTTTTGCCATATTCCGGTTTGCATTGAGGGAGTTGAATGCACTGCCCTAGTAGACACAGGGTCTACTGTGACTGTGGTTCATCCTGAGGTGGTGCCAGAGGGAACGCAGCTAGAGGACACAGCAGTTCAGCTCCGCACAGTGACCGGCGAGCTAGCGCCAATGAAGGGGAAAGGGCTGTTGACTCTGACTGTGGCGGGTGTGAACATGCAGCATCCAGTCTGGATAGCTAATGTGCAGGACAGCTGTATCCTGGGATTGGACTTTTTGAGGGATCATGGCTGTCAGTTGGACCTGTCGAAGGCCATGTTGAGTTTCGGCAATGGTCAGGTTGTGAAGATGAGACCACCAGGAGCTCGTCATGCAAATGGATTGGCGGTTGGGTCCTGGGCATGTCACTTAGAGAATAGGAATGGCTCCAACTGCACATTACCACCTTGTGTGTCCCAGCAGGAGCCCCTGCTAATGCACACATGGCTTGAATCCGCTTCTGGAAATGCGGGGTACATAATGATGGAGCTGCGGGAGATAATGCAGTGGAGCTCTGGCGACTTAGACATGCAGTAACAGGAACAGTTGTGGGAGCTGTTGGTTGAGTTCCGGGACTGTTTTGCCTGTAATGAAGAAGACCTGGGTCAGACTTCCCTGGTGCAACACAATATTGACACAGGGGATGCAACGGCCAAGACGCATGCCTTTGGGACGACAGGAGGTTGCGGAGCAGGCATTGTTGAAGATGCAGCGTGCAGGTATAATAGAACCTTCTGAGAGTCCTTGGGCATCCCCGGTAGTTATGGTCCCAAAGAGGGGGGGGGACTGGCGCTTTTGCGTTGATTACAGGAGGCTCAACGCAGTGACACTGAAAGATTCGTACCCTCTCCCGCGGGTGGATGAATGCTTGGACCTTGTGGCTGGCTTTAGCTGGTTTTCGTCATTGGATTTGAGGAGTGGGTACTGGCAAGTGCCACTGACACCAGAAGCTCGACCCAAGACTGCTTTCTGCACAGGTAGAGGGCTGTGGCAATTTAAAGTTCTCTGTTTCGGTCTGTGCAATGCTCCAGCCACATTTGAACGCTTAATGGAGAGGGTACTGGAAGGCATTCCACAGCAGCGGTGTCTGGTATTTTTGGATGACATACTGGCACATGGAAGCTCGCTCCATTTGGCTATCACAGCCTTAAAAGCAGTTCTGGAAAGATTGAGATCCACGGGCTTGAAGTTACACCCCGATAAGTGCCGACTGTTGAGCAGGGAGGTGACCTTCTTGGGCCATCGTATAGGCAGTGAGGGGATTGGCACAGCCGAGGACAAGGTGAGAGCTGTGATTCTGTGGATGGAGGCACAGCAGCGACCTCCATGGGAGGAGGTAGCAGCCCTCTCCCCATTTACCAAGGGACTTTGGGCCAAGTTCAAATGTCTGCGGCTGATGGAGGGGGTCCTACAGCGAGCTTGGGTGGTCCCCGCAACAGGAGAAAAGAGATGGCAAGTCGTGGTGCCCAGGGACATGCAAGAGACGGTGTTGAAGGCCATGCATGGCTCTGCTGGATCAGGACATTTTGGAGTGACAAAGACACTTCGACGTCTGCCTCAGGCCTTCTACTGGGGACGACTGAGGCGGGATGTGGAGGACTTTTGCAGGCGTTGTGATCTTTGTACAGCACGTAAAGGGCCACAAGGTCAGTCTAGGGCCCAACTTCAGCAGTTTCCGGTGGGGAAGCCAATGCAGAGGGTGGGGGTTGACGTTATGGGGCCGTTTCCTCGCACCACACGGGGAAATCGATTTGTTTTGACAGCTATGGATTACTTCACAAAATGGCCAGAGGCCTTTGCATTACCTGACCAGGAGGCTGAGACTGTTGCCAATGCCTTGGTGGAGGGAATGTTTAGTAGGTTTGGGGTTCCCGAGAGTATCCATAGTGATCAAGGCAGAAACTTCGAGTCCAAGGTATTCTCTTCTATGTGTAGTCATTTGGGAATCAACAAGACCCGCACCACCCCGCTCCACCCTCAAAGCGACGGGCTCGTAGAGAGATTCAACAGAACGCTAGCTGAACAGTTGTCCATCTTAACATCTACTCATCAAAACGATTGAGACACACATCTGCCACTGGTCTTAATGGCATGTCGCTCGGCTCTTCAGGACTCTACATCATGTACGCCGGCCCTGCTCATGTTCGGTAGGGAAATTAGGACCCCTGCAGAGTTGGCCTTTGGTCGGCCCCCAGATGCTCCACATGTTCAGGCGGGACCCGAATATGCTAGACAGCTCCAGGACCGCTTGGACTCTGCCCATTCATACGCCAGGAAGCAGCTGGTTTCTGCAGGGATGCGGCAAAAAAGGGCTTATGATCTGCATACACGGGGGCGCGACTTTGGGGTAGGGGAGCTAGTCTGGGTTTACAGCCCAGTGAGGAAGAGAGGGAGGTGTCCAAAGCTAGACAGCCACTGGGTAGGACCATGCCCAATATTGGAAAAGCCGGGGGAGGTTGTCTATCGTGTGCAGTTGCCTCCTCGGGGGCGCAAAGTGGTGCTGCACAGGGATAGGCTTGCCCCTTACCGGGGCACCGCATCACCACAGGGCAACACAGTACTTCCTTCACAGAACACTGAGACTCCAGTGGAGTCAGAGGGGGTAATTGAAACAGCCGATATGGCCAAAAGTGGCCAGCAGGTGTCATTGCTGCCAGGCCTTCCTCAGGGCTTGAGTTCACAGGGCTCAGAGGAATCAGCACCTGAAGACAAAACTCACACTCTCCTTAGGGGGCGTCCAAATAGGAGGAGGAGAACCCCAGTTAGATTCAAAGACTTTGTCCTCGGGGTCGAGGACTTCAGTAAGAGGGGGGTAGTGTAACGTGTTCAGAATGTTGTTGTGTTGTGGATAACAATGTGTTTAATGTTAGAGTTGCAGTTTATTCCTTTCTGCTTTTGGAACTGTTATTAGATGTTCAAGTGTATATGGAAAGAGGCTCCACCTCCTGGGGTGTGTGTAGGGGAAACAGGGAGAGGGGGGAGTCAGTAGAGTGCCTCGCTGGTTCAAGTGCGGTTCTCTCTCAAGCCGGGGTGTGTACGGCGTGGGTTGTGGCCGACAACAGCCCAAATAAACACCCCTTTGCATAAAAAACGTCTCCTCATTATTTGAGAACGTTACAATACTATAGCCTGGCAGAAGAAATGGTTTGAGCAAAATGCTGAACTTTGTACTCATGATATTCCAAAAGAAACCTTATCTGTGGTTGAAAAAGCTCATACTGACTTCTTGGATGTCTTTAGTGACCGTATACAAGACTTTACTAATCAGATAATTGAGGCTATTCAGTGGAACTCCAAACACTCACATAGCGAATTAAACAACACGGTCTCACTCCCAAGTCGTCACATATTGACGTTTGGTCAGGACCCCTTGGCATCGCATTTTGATGCTTAAGGTACCCCTTTAGCATAGTTTTTTGATGTGAAGGGTCCTCCACTGTTTTCAGTTGTTTGTCTTACTGGTTTGCATGCATTTGTAAAAATGTAAACAATTTTATATAAATTTATACTTTGACTGGAGCACCTAAACCCACCCCTACCCTAAACCTGCCCACTTCTGAACAATATAAAGCACAGGCAAATATAAGTACAGTCACATGTATTTATTGCAAAAACTGACCATAAACAAGCAGTAAAAAAGCATTACAAACAAGTCGTGTTGCATTCCAAGTCTTCTGAAGCCATACGATATCTTTATGTGAAGAAGAAAGTAAAACATAAGGTTTTAATCGCTAAAAATTATCCCACTTCGTTAACGTGCTCACATTCTTATTCAAAAAGATACGCCCGAGCATTAGCATGACGTAATCGGTCACGAGACACACAAGAGCCAATAGAATTTCACAACCAAGGCTGACGTAATGCTTCTGCTGTCTGGCGGCATTTTTTGAATTCGCGCACGGACTGCGGCAAACAGGATGAGCTTTACAGCGGACGGAGATGGCGTTTGCATCTGTTCCTCTCACAAATCAATCGTTTTGCCTCGGAAGACTTGGTATATTCATTTTTTTTTTTTTAAATTGTGACTCTAGTTGTATCTGCCTGTTATATCTGTGTTTTATTGACAAATGGTTAGTTTGTAAAATACACACTGATGTCTATGGAAGCGGCAATAATGACCCTACAAATCGTCGCCTTAGAATTATAAGGTTCTATCTGACATTTTTGTCAAAATTGAGTTATTCACATATTCTTATTCTGTGACAACTTATTTACATTATGTGATGTTTTTTTTAAGTTGTGTACATTTTAGGACTTTTTATTTAGAAAAGAAAAAGGTTCTATCTGCAGAGTCGAACTATAACTTGGTTCTATAAGGTTCTATCTGTGAGCCAATCAGCACTTCGAATGCAAACAAGAGGACCAATCAGGATCAACTTTCTTTGTCATGTCACCGGACTGCTCCATAACCGCAGGAAAGATTAAACGTAAAACAACAATTACACGTCTGTAGAATCAATGAGTGCAATTCACATTTATTCCTCAAAGTGGCAGTGTTTAAAACATAATGATGGCGTGATTTTTTTTTCTCATAATTACCGCTACCGGCATTATATACATTACCGGCATAAAACAAATAATAGTATCTGCAACTGGCTTGAATGGCTTTACTGCAGAGCAATTGCATAATGTAAAGTACATAATGAAATATAAGTGTCACTGTCGTTTGATGTTGAATGTGGTCAATAGCGATCAAACTGTTGTTATTAAAGATGTTGAAAACGATAGTTTTGCAAATATGGTTGAATATGGCTTTTTGTGGAATAAAGTCCTGGTCAGATGGATTAGAGAAGCTGATTTTTTTTTACTGTTTCTGCAATAATGTCTTTAATTACCCACTATAATTATAAAATTAACATCTGCTCTTGACAAAATATTCAGCACTGCCTTTTATGCCTAACTTAAACAAGAAAAAAATATTTGTCCTAAAATATTAAATAAACGTGATAAAGAAAGCATTAAAGCATTAAATTCTCATACATGTTGACACATTGTTACAACAGTAATTTATGTTTTAAAACAAATTATAAGTAAACTACTTTTATTTCTTGAAAATTGTTGCTTTAATTAATGTTTTGCAAGATAGAACCTTATAATTCCAAGCAGAAAAGGACTTTTTAGAATTAGAAGGTTCTATCTGCATTTGACCTGTTCCCAAAATCCCCATTTAAAAATCTGAGAGGATTTTGATATTGTACATTTAGAATACATTTAGGGTCTCTGTCATTCTCATGTAGGAAAGAGACTTGTTCCCCATATCATTTTTGCTATATAGAATGCAAAAACTTTGAAGCTCAATATCTCAAAACCACTCGGAACGCAGATAGAACCTTATAATTCTAAGGTGACGAAATATATTCTGACAACATATTTTACAGATTATGTAGGTAACTAAGTTCACTCTCCTCTTCTCCCAGCTCACCAGAGACTTACTTTAATGTCTTTCGGGAGGAGAGGATGAATTTGCGTGTTATAAATCCCACAGCTCGGATTCAGCGCGAACAAACATGGCATCGCCCATCACCCGGTATTACTTGCACATATTTCGAAATCGTAATATCAGATATTTCATAATATAGTGAGCATGCTTATGAACATTAATAATAAAAAAGGATAAACAAAATAAAAGTGATCCATGTGTCTTACAGTGCTGTTGTGGCTGTGGTGTGTCACATGACGCATCACCATGGAAACAGTGATGCAAAACATTCTAAAATAATGGTCGCCTAAAAAAACTCACTCTTTGGGGTTAGATAGAATATTTTAAACTCACGTGTGAAAAGGTTAATCATGACGATAAAATTCACAGTGCCTTTCGCGTCAGCTTATTGACGCCAAGGGTTTTTTATTTAAAGCAGTGGAGGACCCTGCACGTCCGACGCTGAAGGGGTACCCTGTGCATCAAAATGTGACGCCAAAGGGTCCTGACCAAACGTCAATATGTGACGACTTGGGAGTGAGACTGTGTTGAATTAAAGGTCTTGCTTGATCAGGCAAACTGTTCCTTACTTTCTTCTTTTAAAACTGCTATAGAAGAACACAGTGCAGGGGTAAAGGGGTTGCAAGATGAAGTGTGTGGGCTGAAACAGCAATTGCTCACTGTGCAAACTTCCCTGGATGTTCTTATGCAGAAAAGTATTCAAATTGACAGCAAGTTACTTGATCGGGAGGAAGCTGCCCCTTCGCAGGTATGTTCGAGTCCAACTTCCCCGTGTAACACTGGAGATTTGGTTAATCCTGTTTCGGTTTCAAATAATCTGACATGCACTCGGGAGTTGCCTATTAAGATGGTATTTCCATCTTTTGGGGCAGTGCACGATGAGATTGATTCAGTAGTGTACCTAGAAAGGTGTAAAGATTACCTAGCTCTTGGACCTATGTCAAACAGTGAGATTCTTGCAACAATGCGTAGTGTATTACATGCCTCAGCCCGTGATTGGTGGGAGACGGTGAGGTTTAATATTGACACTTGGGAAGATTTTCAGAAAGCGTTTTTAGCTGTCTTCCTGCCAGAAGACTATGAAGATGTACTGGAAGATCAAGTACAAAATCGGTTACAAGGGGCAACTGAAAGTGTTTGTGACTTTGCATTTTCATTTCAAGCTTTGTTTAAGCGGTGGAAAAAAGATGCAACTGAAGATGAGGTTTTGAAAGCCCTACTAAAAGCTATGAACTGGATTCAGAAAATTGTGTTTTTCCATTTCAACCACCAATTACCCCGGGAGATTCCTGGAGGTATTGTAAACCACCAGTGGATGGCAAACCCACTGCTTCTCTTTACTCTGCATAATCTCCGATTCAACTTGAGTGGTCAGCAAGCGAGTATATGGACAATTGTGTTCAGGAAGAACCTCAGGTAAAACTAGTAGAGTTGGTTCAAACTAAAGTCAATGAGAGTAATTTATCTGTAAAAGACTCTCATGTTCTTTTTACTCTTTTGTATGACCATTCAGAAGTATGCACCCCTGACCTAGGTAGAACTCATTTAGTTCAACATAAAATCACTGTTTGCTCAGATGTGGTTGTTGCACAAAAGCCTTATAGGTTACCAGTACACAAAAAAAGAAATCGTCAAGGAGCAAATTGATGACATGCTTGCAAGAGACATAATTCAGCCATCTCATTCTCCCTGGGCATCTCCCATTGTCTTAGTACCTAAGAAAGATGGGGGCCAGCGTTTTTGTGTGGATTACCGCCGATTAAATGCTGTGAGTGAAAGTGATGCATTTCCCCTTCCTACTGTGGGTGAAATCCTGGAGTCCCTTGCTGCTTATTTTCAGTACCCTATTTAAATAGTGGGTACTGGCAAGTGGCAATGGACCCGGAAAGTATGGCTAAGACTGCGTTTGTGTCCCCTTTTGGGCTGTACTGTATGAATTCAAGGTGCTTCCATTTGTTCCATTAGTTTATCTAGATGACATAGTCATTTATTCAACAGATTTCAACCAGCATATACAGGATCTTCACAGGGTTTTGATATGTTTACAAAAGGCTGGACACTCTGGAATATCGTAAAGGGAAGCTTAACAGTGCCCCTGATGCTTTGTCTCGTGCTAGTAGCCTGGAGTGTTCCTCAGTAGTGGCTGTCTATACCCATAAGACAGCTTTAGATAGTGTGGTTTCACAGTTTCCCCTCTCAGATGAAGATATTTGGGCAGCACAGCAGCAGGATGGTAATGTCCAAAAATTATATCAGAGTATAAGTGACAATAAACAGAGTCCTGATGATTCCAATGCTGGGTTTGTCATTTTAGAGGACAAGGTTTACAGGAAGGTGACTCATCCCTCCAGAGGGACATATTTTCAAGTGTATATTCCACAGAGTCTCCGCCAAACTATGTTGGAAGCCTATCAGTCCAATCCAAGTGGACACTTTGGGCAGTATAAGACACAGAAAATGTTAATGGAAGTTGCCTTTTGGCCAAATATGTGGAAAGATATCTCAGAGTTTGTAAGAAATTGTGTCTGTTTTCAGCAATATAAACCAGAGTGTTGCAAACCCGCTGGTCTGTTACAGCAGACTTAAGTACAGGAACCGTGGGAATTGCTTGGCGTGGACCTGATGGGACCACTGCCTCGGAGTACGCAAGGGAACACCCAGTTATTGGTTGTAGTGGATTATTTTAGCCATTGGGTGGAGCTGTTTCCACTTCGAAAAGCTACGGCTATGACTATTGCACAGAAAAGTGACACGGTGTCATGTCCCAAAATTTTTGTTGTCGGACAGGGGCCCCCAATTTACCTGCTGACAACAGCATACCATCCCCAAACTAACTTCACTGAACATGTGAATCGGACAATTAAGGCCAAGATATCGTAGTATGTAGTCGGGGAACACAATCGCTGGGATCATTATTTGCCCAAACTGAGGTATGCTATTAATTCTGCTGTTCGGGAGAGTACTGGATACACCCCAGCAGAGATGCTCCTTCATAGAAGGTTGAAAGGACCTTTTGAACGTGTTTTAGAGCCACATCAAACTAGTCTCAGAGTCCTTAAAGATCAGCATGAGATGGTGGAAAAGAACATGTCTCAAGCTAAGGAAAAACAAAAAACGTCTCTATGATTCTGGTCAGCGGAATGTGAATTATTCTAGGAATGACAGGGTGTGGATGAAAGCACATCCCCTTTCCAAGGCCTCTCAAGAATTTGCTGCTAAATTTGCAGCAAAATGGATCGGCCCTTATTGAATTGTTGAAAAACTGGGCCCGGTAAATTATCGGGTTGTACGTGAGGCTAATGGGGAAGACTTGCGTACTGTACATGTATGTAATTTAAAGCCTGATTTTCCCTCAGCTGCCAAATTACATCAAAAAGAAAAGGAGAAAGTGTTGAAGATTTTTTCTGAGGATTCAGACGAAGAGGATTTCTTGGGGTTTTAATATATTGATAAATTAGACCCTGTTTTATGACTCTAGTCCCAGCAAACAGGGGACGTCCCCCGGACGTTGCGAACGTCCGTTTAGGTCCGCAGTACGTCCGCTTTATAACGTTCGCTGACGGACGTTCGGAGGACGTCCGGATTTGGTCCGATTTGTAACGTTCGCTGGCGGACTTTCTGAGGACGTCCGCATTTGGTCCTCGTTTAGACGTTCGCTTGCGGACTTTCTGAGGACGTCCGCATTTGGTCCTCGTTTTGACGTTCGCTGGCGGACTTTCTGAGGACGTCCGCATTTGGTTCTAGTTTTGACGTTCGCAGGCGGACGTTCGGGGGACATCTATTTTTGCATTATATATATATATATTTTCTATTTGTTATATATTAAACAAAAAGGCATCTAAGCTTGCTCTATTCTTTTTCTATTCTATCTGTTTTCTATTTATTATATAATTAGCAAAAAAAAAAAAAAACTAAAAAAACTGACTGAGACCGTCATATCAATTCCATATCATAAAAAAGCGTCTGCTAAATGAATTAATTGTAAATGTAATATATTTGAATTGATTGTATAATAAGTTAATGTTAATTATAACTAGTGGTGGGCCGTTATCGGCGTTAACGTGCTGCGTTAACGTGAGACTCTTATCGCGTGATAAAAAAAATATCGCCGTTAATCTATTCTCAAATTTGGGTTGGGAGCTGGGTCTAAACTACGCAAGCTATGATGACTTTCACCTTGATAGTTTAACGCGGATGTATACCGAAGACTATAGAATATGGTCGCGCGTTTAAGTCTCCTCCGCCAAAACACAGACGGGATCACGTCGTCCTCCATTCATAAAAACCGAATCTACTATAGCGAAATGCCACGTAAATTCGTCGTTTTTTGGATTCATAAATCGAATGTTGGTCAGTCACTTAATTCAAATCGCGATATGGACTAGTGTATGTGAAAACTGAAATGCAAAAAGACCGTTTTAAGATGAATCCGATATGTTCCGTTTGCCTAGCTGTATGTATGCATGGCGGAGACGAGCTTTTACTACACGCATACTGAAACACACGTGACGCTCCCGGTAATTTTTGGCATTTTCATCTTACATGAACAGATAAACTCAATCTCCCAAACTGTTGTGAGTGTCACTTTTACCGTTTCATTTGAGAAAACTAGCATCATATCATACTGTATACACAGAAACTTCACGGCAACCTGTCAAAATAAAAGTACGGTGTAACATGTATTGGGCTGGGTAGGTGTTGACGTTAAAAAAACACAATCTAATAGGTAGAAAAATAATTTCATTGTTAGTTAGTTAGTAAACACAAGTACATCTAATTGAACATAATTTATTTTCATCAACAAATTATCATAGAACAGCTTTATGAGCTTTATGATCCATTCTCAAAGACTTACTTTAAGTCATTATTTGGGTAGCACACATATTCTGAATGCCTTCAGCAGAATTCAAATTAGCCATTTTAATCTAGATTAATCTAGATTAATTCCAAGATTTAATCTAGATTAATCTAGATTAAAAAAATTAATCTATGCCCACCCCTAATTATAACTCATTTCTGGAAAAAGAAAATAGGAGTGACTTCTGCAATTAAAGATGTCATCAAATCATGAGTCTGTTTTTAGCAGTTATGTCATTTAAACATCAAAAACATGATACCCTTCAATAATATAATTGAACACAAGCTACAATTAGGCTCTATGCATTCCCCATGCATGAAGAATAGGCCCTATAAGGTTGCTCTAAAAGTATGTTATAGAGTGATGAATGCAGCCAAGAAAACGAAGAATGGAAAAGAAAGTGGAAAATAACACAGGTAAGACAAGTACATGTATTCTATTTACATATTAAACTGTTGGTAAACCAATAAGAAAAGATATTTAGGAAAATTCTTCTTTTTGCATTTAAATGTGTAATACAATATAGCCATATTGTGAGATAGGCTACAAGTGTAGATCGAATGAGCGCGTGATTGAGTGACATCACTTTAGGGTTACGCGCATGTATCCATGGCAACGCTCAGCTGCTTAGTGACGGTTAACGGTCCTCCCGGTCATTTATTCAGACACAGCCTTTTGTTTTCGCTTTTGTCGGTCGAAAAGGTATTTATACTTTTATATTTATAAACATTAGCTACCATAACCACTGTGTACGTCGCAATGCTGAAAAGTTAACATTTTAAAACGTTTGCTGAAGTTGTCCGTCGTGTATGGCTGCTGACAGTTAGCATGTGAACACTTTTTGAAGCTAACCTTAGCATGTAAAGGTGAAATGATTAAATGTACTTGATATTTACAGAAACTGAACTTAGGTATTTAATTTTCATGTGGTAAAATACACACAGAGACGCCAATGCGGCAAAAGAAAAAAACATTTGGGATGGATAGCCTCATTCACTAAATTACTGACCGCCTGGTCTAAATCCAAATTCTCAACAGTCTTTGCAATTTATTTTTCAATGGACAAACTATAGTTCTAGAAATAAAAAATCATAATACTACTGCATGTTTTAATTTTGTTGTTTTAGGATAGAAGATAACGGGAAGAATTGCCGTCGGACTAACCCCACAGCTGGCAACCACACCCACACACGGAAAGAGCACTGCTACTTTACAAATGTTCAATTAAAATAAACGTATTTTACTCTATACAATGTGTTTGTTGTCTTTGATTAGCCTAAATGTAAAATAAAATGACATCCAGAGAATTTAAAGTGAAAGTCCCCTAAACGTCCCGAATGGCCGCTGCACGTCCTGTGAACGTCCCAGTGAACGTCCGGAGGACGTCTTCGCGAACGTCCGCTAGACGTAACGGGGACCCTACACAATGACGTCCGGGGGACGTTCGCAGAGGCCATTTAGGGGACGTCCTGGGGACCTTTTTTTGTTAGCTGGGAGTAGCCTCTTAAATGGGGAATATAAGAGCAAATGATTTTTACATGCCTTGTTGTTACTGGGTTTTGATCCCTTTCCGATACTGATCAAAGGATAAATTCTCCGGTTTATATGTATAGCCTGTAATAGTGTCGAACATTATATATATTTTTTTTTTTCATGGGGGAAGAGTGTGACAGTCCTCAGTGATCCTTTCCTCTGGGGGGTTGCTGTGTATTTGTGGGACGGAAGTTATTTAAGGAAGTTTGTTGTTGACGCTCGCTCTCTCTCACACTCGCTCGCTTTCACTTGCTTTCGCATTCTTTCTCACGCTGTCTTTCCCTGTGGTCGGAGCGTGCAGTTTGTTGCGGTACCGTGAGTATGTTGGGAGCATAATTCGCTTGCTTGCATAATTCACAAATGCTTAATGTTTTTTAATGTGGGAGTTGTGGAAATGATGCGGCTGATTCCTAGTTTTGATACAACTAGCGTTCTCTTTACGAGGAAACCGTAAAGTTTGATTGGAGAGTAGGGCTGAAACGATTCCTCGAGTAATTCGAGTACCTCGATTACAAAAAGTGGTCCGAGGATTTTTTTCTGCCTCGAGGAATCGTCAATTTAATTGTGGTTCAAGCGGCCGCACGGATTACTTTCAATGTGGCACAACGTGCTTACGTCACCTACACAAGGGAAGGCCGGGGAAGAAAGGAGGAGGAGGAGGAAGCGGACGTACAGGTGTTTGACTGAGGGAGCGGGAAAATGGCAGAGGCGAGGAGAAATAGCGATGAAACAGATGAAAAAGGCGATAAAAAAAGACAGAAAATGTCGAAAGTGTGGGAGCATTTCCGACTGAAAAGAAAGGAGAACACCGTGACGTGCATTAGTTGTAACACGGCCCTTGCATACCACAACAGCACGTCTTCTATGTTGCAGCATCTCCGCAGAAAACACCCGGACTTGAGCGGAGGACCGGAGACAAGGTAATATTAACGTACTGTAGCAAATCAGTGTGATCAACGTTAATGTATTTTACGAACATAAACGCCAGCCTTGCAGAGGGCTAGGTTTTTGTTAATTATGACTGACTACTGTCAAGTTTGTGGTTAGTTTATTACGAGCGTGACGACATAACTTCATAGAGGGTTGATTTAAAATTTAAAATTTAAAAGGACAGCGCTGATAAGTCTAGATGGAAATAAAAACATAAAGTTAATTAAGCAGTTTTAAAATTTAGTCAACTACTAAGTAGCTGGTCACTGGTCACAGTGTGCCTCACTCTATTGATTAGGCTATGTGTGTGGTTATTGTGTTCCAATACAGTAGTTGTCTTAATTGTGGACACTGCAAAAACTCAAAATCTTAAAAAAAAAAAAAAAAAAAAAAAGTATTCCTAGTCAGCTGGTGTAAATTCATAAATGCACAGCCATGAACCTACTGTATTAAGTCATTTAGTCATAGTAATATCATTTAACTAATTATTATTTCTCTTCTTTTTTCCAGTAAATCATCACAGTCTCGGATGGACAAATTTATCTGTAAAGCACCATTCTGTGGCCCTGAGCAAGCAGCTGAGCTAACAAAGAGCATTTTAAACATGTTAGTCAAAGACATGCGCCCACTGAGTATGGTAGAGGACAGTGGTTTTAAAGCAATGGTTGCAACTTTCCATCCGAAGTACGAGCTTCCATCAAGAACATTCTTCACAAAAGAGATGGAGAAAAAGTACGAGGATGTCAAAGCGAAGATGAAGCAGGCGCTGCAAGAGACTGAGTGCATTGCACTCACCACTGATATCTGGACGAGCATTGCAACAGAGGCTTATATGGGGGTGACATGCCATTACATAGGGGAGAATTGGCGCATGGTGTCCCACTGCCTGACAACGATGCCCCTTGAGGAGAGACACACAGCTGCAAATATTGCACAATGGATTGAGGAGGTGATAACAAAATTTGACATCCCAGTGAAGAAAATTAAGGCTGTCGTCCACGACAACGGCGCTAATGTTGTAGCAGCAGCAAAGATTTTGCAAGAAAGGCACGGATGGGCATCAGTGCGTTGTGCCGGGCACACCCTCAACTTAGTTGTGCAAAGCTCTCTGAAGATCCATCAAGCTATCTCCAAATGTGTTGCGTCTGCGAGATGCCTTGTCGAACACTTTAAAAAAAGTGAATTGGCGAGCACGAAGTTGAAGGACAAGCAAAAACAAATGGGTGCTAATGAGAATATGCTGGTACAAGATGTCTGTACCCGTTGGAACAGCACGTACGCCATGTTGTCCAGGCTACAAGAACAGAGGTGGCCAGTGACAGCCACACTCTCTGACCCTGCAGAGACCCAGAGAGGGAAACACTATCTGGACCTGAAACCTGAACAATGGAACCTGATTGAAGAGCTGAACCAGGTCCTTGAACCCTTTGAATCAGCCACAGTGTTCTTAAGTGGACAACAATATGTCACACTGTCTGTACTTCCACATCTTGTGTGCAAACTTAAGCAGAACATAGAGGAGCCAGAACTTGAGACTGCACCTGTGAGGTTGTTCCAAACTCATGCAGCAGAGCAGATAACAGTACGATGGGAAGGACTAACTGAGTTTACTCCTGAATCTCCAAACATCACCCTGCTTGCTGCTGCTCTAGATCCCAGGTTCCGAAAAATGAAGTTCTTGCCTGCTGATGAAGTATTCAAGATCCAAAACACAGTGCGAGCCATGGCTTTTGCTGCCAGCCAGCAAGTGAGGAAGCCCACTGCAAGTAACCATGGAGCATCCAGCACAGCACAGGACTCCCCACCAGCAGCAAAGGCCAAGGGGGCTACGTCATTCCTCGACTCAGACTCCACCACAAGTGACGAAGAACAAGATGAGGAGCAGCAGTTAAATGATTCTGTACAGCAGGAGGTAACTAAATTATTTTTTACATTTGGCTATTAATATGAGATGAGATACATCAGCAGGACACATTACAGTGCAGTTATTTATAATGAAGTGTTTGTGTGTGTGTGTGTGTGTGTGTGTGTGTGTGTGTGTGTGTCTTATTCCATAGGTCTTGATGTACTTCGGAGATCGGCCCCTATCCAAGAGGGAGAACCCACTGTCTTGGTGGGAAAACAATGCAGCGCGGTATCCACATTTGGCACAACTGGCGAAGGCTCTGCTGTGCGTTCCGGCAACATCTACACCTTCAGAGCGCCTGTTCTCCGCCGCAGGCAACATTGCCTCTAAGAAGAGGGCAAGCCTCAGCCCTGACCATGTTGATATGCTTACCTTCTTACATTGCAATAAAGAGCTCCTTTAAAGGTTTGCTCACACACTCACACACACACACACACACACAAGATGAGAGAGAGAGAAATAAGAGGGTGGCTGTTGCCTTGATATGGACTTACTTGTTCCAAGTTCCTGTTTTTGTCTCCCCTCCTATATGCCAAAATAGCATCTTGTGTTTTACAGTTGTTATGTACATGTTATGCACAACATGAAGGCTTATTTTGCCTTCTTTCTTTTTTATAAATGCCTTATGTTTTTGATAACTTGAAAGTAATGTAATTTTATTTATTTTTGATATATTGAAAGTAATTTAATTGTATTTATTTTTGATATATTGAAAGTAATTTTATTTTATTTATTTTTGATATCTTGAAAGTAATTTAATTTATTTTTATTTGTGTTTTATTTATTCTTATTTATGTTAGCAGTTGCCTCTTTGGTAATGTTTCAAGACCAGAAAATACTTGCTTGTGAATTTAAGAAATAAAAACAGTTGATTCTAAAAAAGGAAACCAATTGGTCATTCATTATTAAGTGAAATATGTTATTTTCTCTTGTGTATTCATAATTGCTCTTTAACGAAGCAAAAATACGTTTTATCCGATTACTCGATTAATCGATGTAATTTTCAGTAGAGTACTCGATTACTAAAATATTCGATAGCTGCAGCCCTATTGGAGAGAGAGTTTTGTCTTTAGATAGCCGAATGTGAGCGATCTTTTTGTTGATCTTAAAGTGAGTGCGTGGTTATTACGGCAATTAAGGGTGATGCAGGCAGGCAGTTGTTTATTTTTTAGAGTGCTGCAGGTAATGATTTTGTTTTTGTGTTTTTTGTAAATATTGGGGTCAGATTGTTGTTTATTTTTCCAGGCTCAGTAGTTTAACGGGTGAAATAAAGTGAGGCCTACATTATTGTGCATATGTTAAAGTCTACTTTATTGTGCATATGTGAAGTCTACTTTATTGTGCATATGTGAAGTCTACTATAATGTGCATATGTGAAGTTTACTATAATGTGCATAGGGGAAGTCTACTATAATGTGCAATGTGTCTAGTGTTCACAAATTGAGGTCTACGTTATTGTGCATAGGCTGCAGTCTATTATGGTGTGCATATGTTAAAGTTTACTATAGTGTCCACAAATTGAGGTCTACTTTATTGTACATATTTTGAAGTCTATTATGGTGTGCATATGTTGAAGTTTACTATAGTGTCCACAAATTGAGGTCTACTTTATTATGCATAGGCTGCAGTCTATTATGGTGTGTGCATATGTTAAAGTTTACTATAGTGTCCACAAATTGAGGTCTACTTTATTGTACATATGTTGAAGTCTATTATGGTGTGCATATGTTGAAGTTTACTATAGTGTCCACAAACTGAGGTTTACTTTACTGTGCATATGTGTTGTGTTGAAGTCTACTGTGATGTGCATGTGTAGAGGCCTATCATAATGTGGATGGACTAACATTTGATCACTATTTTGTGGACTTGGTTCTATGGAGATCTACTCTGACATGTTTTCACCCGTTATTATTTTTGTGTGAGGTATTAAAAGGTATTGTTCCTGGGCCTGGAAATAGTTTGTTGTTGTTGTTGTTGTTTTTGAGTTTGTTTGTCCACTTATTATATGGTGTATCACAAACGAAGTTGAAACTAAATAGATACAAGCTGTAAGCTATTTCCTGGTTGTGTTGTTTCTTTATAATATGTCCTAAATTGCAGGTTTACGCCCAAACTTAATAATGTAAGGCCAAAATCCGCAACAAATATACAGTAGATTTAGTTGGTAATCCGCTACAAATATACAGTAGATTTAGTTGGCTAAAATATAATGGGTTTTAGTTACAGTGTAATGCATTTATTAAACATTTCTCTAAAATGACTCATTATGTAGGTTGTATATTAAGGTTTTATCATGATAGACACAGATTTAACTGCTGTGATATGCAACATGCCTTTATATTAAAATTAAATGAAACCACTTATCATAAAGAAACAAGAACATATAGGCTAATTATGCATTCTTTATAACAACTTGTTTACCACATTCTTCATTTTTTCAAGCAGACATTTATTTATATAAATACATTTAGATTAATCTTTATTAAGGCTACTACAGTGAGCAGGGAGTAATTTTCTATCTTTTTTGTTGTTGTTGTTGTTGTTGTTGCTTGCTTAACATTGATGCCACAGACAATTGCAACTAAATTACGCTGATGTCCCGAATGCACGGATGCAAAGCACTGATACACATCTGATAGCAGTGTTGGGCAAGCTACTTGGAAAACGTAGTGAGCTAAGCTAACAGTTACTCTTCATTAAATGAAGCTTAACTACACTAAAGCTACAGCCTTGGGTAATGTAGCAAGCTAAGCTACAACAACATGGCAAAAGTAGTTTACTACATCTAAGCTATTTTATAAATTTCATTTTTCAATTGAACCAACATCATACCAAATCAATGCTTTTTCGGTAATCAATTAAATTGTCAGTCATACAGGCATAAAAGTTCAGTTTAACTGTTTATTTAACCACTCTTCTTAACCAATTTGGCAACAAAAATCAGTATCAGACAGGACTAGATTTATCTCATATTTTGGGGGGTTGAATTCTTTCTTGAAAAATATTTTTTTGAAAAATAATGGCACCTGTTTCGGAATATTGAACGAATAAAACAGGGAAAGCACAACATTTGTAAAAAAAAAAAAAAAAAAAAAAAAAAAAAATTACATATATAATTGAATAACATATAGCCTATATATGAATGGGTGTTCGTCAACTGATTGCATGCTGTTGAGTTTACATTACAGTGTTGACAGCTTTGTATAAATTAGTCTAATGGAAGCGCAGTAGTTTTGCTGTATAGGTACTAAAATATGACGGTTACAGACCGCACAAACACAACACTTTAATTTACTGCCATTTTTGAACAAAGATATTAATTTCATGAATACAGGAGTCTGATTTTTTTTTTAATTGTCAGAGTCTAGTACATAACAAATAAAAAAAATAAAAACAAATCACAAACATTTGCAGTCAAGACTGTGAATAAATAACAAGCCAGATTTAGCCCAGACCCATAGGCCTACTATCTGGGAAGTCAAGCTAAATTCTATTGTAAATTTCTTAACTGACAGTAATAATATTTAACCAAATCAAGCACCTATTTTCGTTTGCTAAAGGGTTAAAAAAAACACGCTAACATAAATTGTAAGTCTTTGAGAGGAAAAATTAAGCTGGCAGCTATAAAGTCACATTTTATTACATTCTGAAATAAACAGGCCTACAGCGTAATGTTATAATATTCCGACATTATTTCCCTCCCTACACAACAAATCCTTTAACTTTAACCGTATTCAGAACAGAACAAGGATGAAATAAATAAATAAATAGAACTGCCTAAACAACCCAAAACAAATTTAAAGCTAAACTGAGCGTAAAGTTGGCCTTATGTAGACTGTTACACCAGGCCAGCAGAGGGAGCCTTGCCCCTCACTGACTGTTGCTGCTTCCTCTGCTGCTTCGCTGGTTACTTCCTGTTTGTCAACCATAAATACTAGCTCAGGACACACTCACGGTGCGAAGTATTGATTTGCTATTGTGGACTCTACTTAGCGGTTTTCCCTGTTTCATTTCCTGGTTTTCCTAGTCATTTTCCTCGGTGAGAGGTGGATCCAAATGCAAAGCTTTATTAGACGAGGTTGATACAGACAGGGTCAATCACCAGCGAACAACAACAACAGCAGAGACAATCCAGAGAGTGATCCAATAGAACACAGGCAGAGGGTCAAAATCCAAAGAGCAGTGAAGAATGAAACAAACAATGAAACAAGGTAAACTATGACTAAGACTAGGAATAAACAGAACTAAGTTTATGACTAGGAAAACCAGGAAATGAAACGGGTAAAACCGCTAAGTAGAGTCCACAATAGCAAATCAATACTTCGCACCGTGAGTGTGTCCTGAGCTAGTATTTATGGTTGACAAACAGGAAGTAACCAGCAAAGCAGCAGAGGAAGCAGCAACAGTCAGTGAGGGGCAAGGCTCCCTCTGCTGGCCTGGTGTAACAGTAGACTACCTCTCTCACCACAAATACAAATGTTTCCATATCTGCAATGTATTTGAAGCTAAATTATTATATGCATTGGGTAAGCGTTGTATTTCATGCACGTCGACGGAAAATATCATAATGAGCAAAAATGTGCCACGGGACCGGTGGTCACGCTGAACTGCACTTAATACACATTATTCAATTGACTAGTGTAACTTTTGGGTGGCTGTGTTTTATTTTTCAAATGAACAGGCCGCAATAGTATGCGCGACACCGGCGCGATCAAACAGCTGAATAGCATATTGCGTCCTTTTGGTCATAGTAAAGGCATAATTTGATACTGCAAAGTGCAAAGCAGTTTGAAGTGTCAATATATTTTTAGCAAAGATTATTATGATTCGTTTAGACTATTAGAACACTGTTTCATTCTTATTCCGCTATGGAACCTGATTTTTGTTGTTGTTGTTGTTTGTTTGTTTGTTTTGCTGAGAATGAACCGAAACTATTTATTGCCTTTCGCCATGAATTTGACAACCTACACCCACCCACTCCCCATCTCATACTTCTGAGTTTGAGATCTTCAAAGACTAAAATCAAGGCGACCACCACTAGTTCAAATACTTAGTTTTTTTCTCAAAACTTCTCCTTTCCTTGAATGCAAAAAAAACATTAGCCTTTATAAATACAGTGTTGTATTATAAATACAGAAAACATGTACTTCTTCAATCAACAGTTTGTCTGCAAACAAGCTGAGATGCTTCAGTTATATTTCCGATTTGAGTTTAAAGCAAAGAAAAAAATATATAGCTTTTAGCTTTAGTTGACGCTACCGCGCTACTTGATCAAAAAAAGAGCTTAACTACTGAAAAGCTATTTGATTCAGAAAACAGCGACGCTACAACCACGCTACTGAGAAATGTAGTTAAGCTAGTAGTGTCACTACTTGTAGCGACGCTACTGCCCAACACTGTCTGATAGTCTCCCAGTTGTTTATGTTCACATTGCAACCGATTGTGTTTACATAAATACTCATTAAAACGGACAAATTAACATATTTTTTTGTGTATTTCTCCGTTCATGAGGGAGAGGCGCTTAGAAAACCGGACTGAATTGAGTCCTCTTTTGCGTTGTCAAATTTATCCATATGTCTACTCTTCTCTTACTCCCAGATAATTCCCCTAACATTTTCGTCTCATTTTTTATTTGTTGATGAAAATGTCAATAGATTTTCATCATAGCTTTTGTCATTCAAAACAAATTTTCATTTCGTTATCGTCTGGTTTTCTTTGGTGAAAAAATGTTGTTGACGAAAATTATGATAAATTATTCGTCAACGAAATTTACACTGATGTCCACTGCAATCTCAAAATTCTGGCCATTTGATAATGCCTAGCATATCAAAATCAACTGCAGGCGGCAGGCCCTTTTCCTGTTTAGCGCACAAACTCTGGAACAAGTTACCTTGGATTGTTCAGGAGGCAGACACACTCTGCCACTTTAAATCTAAAAATAAAGACCCATCTCTTTAACCTGGCATACACATAACACACTATCAAATTTGTATAATTCAAATATTTTAAAGTATTGTTAGGCTGCATTAATTAGGTCAACCAGAACCAATGTACCTGTTACACTGGAAAAAGAATGGCATATATGCTAATTCACTCTTATTCTGAGGTCACCATAGCACCCGGATCCAGTCTGTTTTCAGACCAGATGATGGAACAGCACATAAAGACAACCTCTACAGCCCTGAATGTCAGGGGAGACATCTCAACCAGATAAGCCCTAGATACAGATCCCCTTTGAAGACATTTGTCAACTAGTTGGCCATTATTGGAGTCCTCTGCTCAATCTGAGTTGTGTTGCAGCCTGGAATTAAACAACACCATGCTGGTTCATCAGGGAAAAGATGTAAAAAGTGGACAGATTTACAAATCATAGAGGTGTGACTTTCAAATTAAAGATTGCTATCAGGTAGCACACCCAGATTCCTAACTGACACAATGAATTGACAAAGCAGCCAAGCGTTATACAGTATTCTAGGTTACTGTATGCAGAAGTTTTTGGTCCACCTCTATTTCTTTCTGGATTAAGTAATTAAGTTAAGCCAAAAATTTGTCCATCTCCTTGTCAATCTGTGGCCGTAAAGCAAAAGGAACTGGGTATGCTTTGACAAAATATAGGGTAGCTGTGGAACCAATATTATTATAAATTAATCTGGCAATATTTCCTCTATAGACTGCAGCTATAACCTGTGTACTCTTTCCAAGGGCATCAAACTAGTTTCTTCTGCCTTGGTTTTGATGGCAAACAATGTAATGTGTTCTGTGTTCCTTTGTACATTACTTCCACAAAAATGTTATATTTTACTTCCAATGTAGTCTGTAACCACTGCTGTAGTATTGTCAGAATGCATTTTAAGGGGCTAAGCAGGCCATAATAAGTGATAAGTATGCTAACTAATCATGAAGCATGCCACTTCTGAATCCACTTCTATTGTGTGTGAGGCGAGGATCTGAATGCAAGCTGTATTTAATAAAAGACAACAAATAACAAAATCAAATAAATAAAATAATAAAACCTGCAACAGATAGCGTTAATCAATTAGCAAGTCTTTAACCATAGGGACTAAGCCCAGTAAATGAAATTTAACTCAAAGAATGAGATAAAAAACAATAAGACATGGAAATGGTTTTGTGACTTTTGTCAGTTGCTGAAAAGTGTGATGTGAGTTTAACAGTTTTCAAATTTAGTCAGCAGTTATTTATAAGAGGATTTTGAGAAATATAGAATATGGTTTCATTTGTATCATTACTGTCATTACTGATTTTCATACTCCACAACTGAAGCACTGTTCAATAAAATGACAAGACACAGCAGGGCCTGTCAGGTTCCAAAAAGTATAAACAGTATAGCCAAGTAAGGTACTATAAAGACAGTCAACATCAAGCCCTCATGCATTTATATTAATTTATATTGTGTTTATATTTTGAATGCGTTAGTTAAACGAAAAATGTGATGGTGTTTTTTTTGTTTTTGTTTTACCTTGACCAGTAAGTCTGCAATGTCGGATTCTTTCCACTATATCAATGCAGATCAGGGAAAATAGAACTAATGACACTGGCAGTTCAGCAAAAGTGTCCAACCTCAGATTATGTCTAATCTGTACCTAAAAGGAAGAGAGAGAGAACGAGAGAACAAGACAGTAAGACATGGAGATACGTATGCTTTTTAAATGTGTTTTTTTTTTTTTTTCAAACGTAGAACTTGGAATTTAATAATTTGGAATGCTGCCCCACAAGCAAGGTGTTTTTGAATTCATTGATGACTAAAGCAAACCCAGCAAACACAGAACGTTTCCCTAACGTTAGTATTTAGTTCCCATTAGGTGACTTATTTTTCTGTTAGAACCAAATAATAATGTTCTAGGAATGCTCTTTTTACATTTTATTTTTTTTAAATGAAATAACGTTTCCAGGTCCCTAATGTTTAATTTTAGGTCATTATTTTGCAACCACAAAGCATTGCAGGGTTTATATATTTAAATAAAATATAATTTACTTATATAGAATGTTCCCAGAATGTTGCAGGGTAGTTATTTTTAAATAATCTAAAATAACGTACTGTATATGCAACATTACCTAATGGTTATTTTTAGGCTATAGTTTTATAACCATGTAAACTAACCTTCCAATTAAAACTTGGAAATGTTTTTGTATAATGACCTATACTGAGTTCTTTAGCCAGGAAAGTTTTCTTAACAGAAATAGAATGTTAGTTTTTGGTTTGTAGAATATAACTGATATAACTGAAGCAGACCTATATTACAACCAGTGTTGGGGGTAACGCGTTACTGTAATTAAATTACTTTTCCACTGAAAAAGTAAAGTAACTGATTACTGTTCATTTTTAGGTATTTTAATTACAGTTACTTGTAATGTACTTGCGTTAAATTGTAAAATAATTAAACTTGCTGAATATCATAATTTAATTTTATTAATTTATTATTAATTTAAGGTAAAAGTAAACTCTGGCGCTTTGAAATTGTTGTAGTGCAGGTGCACACGATTTCGTGCCAGTTTGCTGCATAGTCTTATTCTAAAGCGGAAGATGTCGGACTCGGCTGAAGCGAGTAGCTGTTTTAAGAAATGGAAATATTCCCATCACTTCACTTTTCTGAAACAAGCAGACAAGAACATTACAGTAATATGTAAGCTATGTCCTGGGGAGAAAAAAACTATTGGCCGCTGTCAATAGCACAAGTAATCTACTGAAGCACCTGACACGGCAGCATTGACGAACGCTTCTGAGTGATCCTTGTTCATCATCGACGGATAACACCGCGGCAACTCCTGCTAAGCAGGTAATACTTGATTTTACTTCGGCAGTGCAGAAAGTGTCTGAAGCACCAAGGTTACAGTTAACTTTACTTTGTTGAAACAGTTCACGTTGTTGAAACACGACATGATTGCATACATTATGTATGAATATGGTACTCACTGCTTTGAAAGTAAGTTTCATGTTTACAGCTTGATACATGTCATGTTTAACTTTTCTTAAGTTAAGCTTTTTTGCAGAATAATTATATTTTTTGTTATTCAGAAATTGTGTTTCTTACCTATAAGGTTACATTTCTTACTAAAAAATTTTATTATTATAGAATGTTTTTTTTATAGAATGTAGTAAAAATTCAAGTTTTATTTAATTATTTATCATTTAAAGAGTTTAATTTCTATTGTAATTAAGTAATTAAGTTACTTTTCAGACACAGTAATTAGATAAGTATTTTAAATACAATATTGATTAAGTAATTAGTAATTAGTAATGAATTACTTTTTTAAAGTAACTTACCCAACACTGATTACAACATTACTGTAGTATTATTATATTACAATCGATCAATCTCTTCCTCCAGTAAACATTGAGTGTAATTATATATTAACTCAATGATCTGTAGCCACAATGAATACAGTATGTCACAAAAGGAAGTACACCCCTCACATTTCAGCAACCATTTTAGTATATCTTCTCAAGGGACAATACTACAGAAATTAAACTTAAAAATATTTTAGAGTAGTCAATGTGCATTGTGCAGCTTGTATAGCCGCATACATGTATTGTCCCCTGAAAATTACTCAACATACAGCCATTATTGTCAAAATAGCTGGTAACAAAAGTGAGTACACCCTAACATTGGCGTTCTGTCCATATTAGCTGGTAATGCTCCGCATACACAGGCAGTCTGAAAGAATGGGTTAATTAATATAAACATGATTATAAGTTGATCCCTTGTCATTTGAGATGTAACTTAAAGCTTAATAAAGTGTTGCGTTAAATTATTTATTTGCCAAACAACGGTAATTTTCTGTAAATCCATGTCAGTTACTCCTCAGGATTGATGCATGCCTAAGTGGTAAATAAAAATAAAAAAAGTATATATATATATATATATATATATATATTTTTTTTTTTTTTTTTTTTTTTTTGAATAATAACAAACAGTGGAAAAAGAGGAAATAATAAAATCAGATTTTATTATTGTTTGAATGCGTTTGACGCTCTTGATGTACTCTAGGTTTTTGTGATCAGTTATGACTTGGAACGGGTGGACTGCTCCCTCCAGCCAGTGTCTCCACTCTTTGATGGCGGCTTTCGTGGATAGAAGCTCCTTTTTGCCTTTGTCATAGTTGCGTTTGGCTGCTGTTAGCTTTTGTGAGAAGAAGGCACATGGGAAAAGTTTGCCTGGTTGGCTGTGACCTACTGCTCCGACCTCACAGTCAAAAGCGTCCACTTCAATGACGAATGGTAGGTTGGGATCAGGATGTTTCAGGACTGGAGCAGTAGTGAATCTTTCTTTGAGAGTGGTAAATGCCCGGTTAGCTTCATTAGTCCAGATTAGTCATTTATGTTTATTTTTGAGAAGGGAAGTTAAAGGGGAGGACACCATGCTATAATTGCGGATAAAGCGTCGATAGAAGTTTGCAAATCCTTTATTGTTCCTTTATTGTGGTGGGTTGAGGCCATTCAGTTACTGCCTTGACTATGGTGTCATCCATCCTTACCCCTTTGTGACTGATGTGATATTCCAGGAAAGAGGTTTGCTTGACGTGAAATTCACATTTTTCTTCCTTGACATATACAGTAGTCAACATTCGAAGTGGATCAAAAAGGTTCATCAAAAGTTGTCCTAAGATAAGAATGGGTATTCTTTTTGGTTTTAGGACGAATTCGATGAAAGGTTTTGATCCACTTCGAATGTTGACTACTGTAGTTGATTTTCAAGTAGTCAAGAGTACAGTTCTTACGTGGGTGATGTGTTCTTGTTCTGACTTGGAGTAGATCAAGATATCATCTATGTAAGCGACCACATATTGGTTGAGTAGGTCACGGAAAACATTTATGAATGACTGAAATACAGCAGGTGAGTTGGCAAGTCCATAGGGCATGACTTGATATTCATAGTGCCCCCTAGTGGTGAGAAACACAGTCTTCCATTCATCTCCTTCCTTTATCTAAATTAGATTGTATGCACTCCTTAAATCAAGCTTTGTGTAGATGGTGGCTTCCCTGAGTTGTTCCAGAGCGGAGGGAACTAATGGAAGGGGATATCAGAATTTTACTGTAACATTGTTGAGGCCTCTGTAGTCGATGCAGGGTTGAACACCTCCATCCTTTTTCTCAATGAAGAAGAAACCAGGATTTCTACCGCATAGTCGGCAGCAGTGCGATTACCTTGAGAGATGTGCAGGATCTGTGACGCCATGTTCTTGCCTCCGGCAGGGTATTCAAACAGTTCTCGAAGTTGTGAAATGAAGTGATCTATGGAGGTTCTTAAACATGGATGCAGCGGCCCAGTCAATCACTCTACCAGTCAATAATTTCATCAGAAATGCACATTTCTTCTTTTCCGTATCAAATTTCTCGGTTAGCGAGTTGTTCTTGGTAACCCTTGAGTAATTCACTTAGATAAGCCAACGGCACTTGCTATCTGGAAACTTCCGATGGATTCATTGGGGGCGAAGTATTCTGTAAGGATGGCGCTGAGGCTGAATTAGAATTAATTCGAAAAAGTTTATTAAGGGTAAACTCAACAGGCAGTAACGTTAAGACAGGCAGAGAGTCAAAACCAGAAGAGCAGTCCAATCTGTCAACATACACAGGGGTAATCCAAAAGGCGAGAGTGAGTAGGCAGGCAGAGACATCAGTCTGATCAGGCAAACAAAGCAAAGGGGATAATCCAATCCAAGAAGTCAATGGTCGTGAATAAACAGGCAGGGTAATACACAGAACAGCAGGCCAAAATAACAATCAGGGAACAGCTTGGTAAGGAAGGTAAACTGGTAATACTTCGCAAAGGCCTTGTGAACAGACACTGGCTTATGAAGCCACCAAACAGGAAGTCACCAGAGAAGAAGCAGAGGGACAGGAACACAGTCAGTAGTCAGGTGAGGGCTCCTTCTGCTGGCTTGGCATTACAATAGCAGTGGACTTTTATTCTCAGCTCTTTGCAGCTGAGAAAACAGATGATCAGAGTCAAAATTAACTATTACAGAATCCTCCCTGCCTAACTTCTGATCATAAAGAAAACCTAGACTTTGGACTTTCGTTTGAGCAAGTAAATGCTGCAGTGATGGGAGTTTCTTCAGGTTGTGCCCCTGGAATAGATGGACTTCCTGGTGAATTTTATAAACATTTATGGAATATAATCGGGATTCATCTGTTTGAAGTACTGCAAGAATTCCTTAATGAGGGCTGTCTACCCAAAAGTTGTCAACAAACAATATTAACTTTGCTGCCCAAGAAAGAAGATCTTACATTATTGAAGAATTGGAGACCAGGTGCATTATTTTGTTCAGAAAATAAAATTTTATCAAAATGTCTTGCTACCGGATTGAACAAACTGTTAAATAGTATTGTACACAGGGATCAATCATATTGTATAAAAGACAGATATATGACTGATATGACTGGTGCATTTAAGGCGTGATATTATTGATCTAGTCTTGTATGATAATATTAACATGGGAATTATGTCATTAGATCAGGAGAAAGCTTTTGATAGAATTGATCACAAATATCTTTCCAGTGTCATGAAGGCTTTTGGGTTTGGTGATAATTTTATTTCAATGGTAAAGTTACTATATAAAGATGCAACATGTATGATAAAAATGGGAGGTGGTCTAAGTGTCCCTGTAAAGATGCGGAGGGGTATAAGACAAGCTTGTCTGATTTCAGAACAGTTTTATACTTTAGCTATTGAACCTCTCCTTTGTAAACTGAAAAATTGTAAATTGTACATTATAACAAAGCTTCATATGCCAAAGTAAACTGGAAAAAAAATGATGCCCTATGGTGGTGTAGAACATAATATACCTTTGTATCCAGGCAAACTGCAGTTGGGAAGATCTGGTTTTAAATATTTAGGGGTCTATTTAAGAAAAGAAGAGTATATCTCTACCTCTGCTTATATATTTTTGTCCCCACCAGGGATAAAAATAATTAAGCAGAGGTAGGGATATTAATAATTGATCCCCCCCGCTCCCATAGTCATTAATGCTTATTCAAAAATAGATTATATAAAATGCCTAAAAATAAAATATTCAAATATTTTAAAAGTATATCTAAGTGAAACGCTGTTAGCGCAAACAATAATAAAACCAGAAAAGGACTTTCACTTTCAACGCTCCCACTCCGCGTCTAGGACAATACCGCAAAGTCCTCTTCCAGTGGCCTTCCATTCACATCTTTTCGAAATGTCACCAAGCACCAAGTAACGGGCAATGTTAGCGTGAAAAATAGAAAAATAAGAGAAAAATTAAACGATTTCAAAGCAGCATATCAGCGTATTTTATAGGACCATCATGAAAAAATCCAAAAAATTCAGAGAATGAGACTACAGGAGCTAACGTTACAGTTTCAAGCAAAGAAGGGAGCTCCCAGGCTGAGGGAAATCCTCATTATGACGCTAATGTGACGAACGATCCCGGCTTACATGCTAATGATGTGTCTTCTGAGGCTACCGTTGGGGGCTGCATTGATCCAGGATGCTTTGCAAAATGGAGAGAGGGTCAAGAGTGGCTTGCTGTTACCACAGAAGGGTCAATTGACCATATGCACGAATTACTTCCTTGTTTACTCAAGCCAGCTAAGTCATTTCCGGTCAACTGTACTGTGCCGTAATATGAGCGCACTTTGTTCGTTTTCTCTACATAATCCATTCACAATGGAAGAAAAGTGTTGTTTGTCTAAGAGGACCAAACGTCCATGTACACCGTTTCAAGAATGACAAATGCCAGTTTAAAAAAATATGCGAGTAAATCGTCTAAATATGCGCGAGTCATTGCTATGATTGACAGTAATAACCGGACCAAACAAATGACAAGCTGATGTCAAAAAAGAGCTTAAATGATTCAGACTAATTTCACAGTAACAAAACTACAGCAGTAGCAAGTTTGTGTTGGTTAAATATAGGCTATTAAATAGCTTTAATAAATATTTTATATAATATATAATATAATAAGTACTACAATTTATTATACTAGTAATTTTATAATAAATCGAAAAGCAAGACGTCTTGAAAAATATATAGGGATTTTAAAAGTCAGCTTCACAATAAATAATCCTCTGCTGCCATCTATTGGTTAAATGGGTAATTCCATAAATAGACGTTTTCCCTGAAGTCATTTTTTTTTCCGATGCCGTTTTTATGAATGAAAAGTGAGTCCCTGAAGTACATTTTATTTCACAGCTGTAGAGTTAGAAAATAAAAAAGGCTTTAAAATATTGCAAGATTTTAAAAATGTGTTCATGACTATGAAGGCAATTTAGTGATTATCAAGAATACGATTAAGATGTCCTTGAAGAGAAGTATCGCTAGCTAGTTAACGTTAGCTTAAACACGTTATGATAGTGTTTAGCTGTCAGCGTTTAAATGTACAACTATGCAGATACAGAGAGTACGGGATTGCCAGGCTCCGCATTTAAATGATATGTTGTTAAATAATATGAATCTGAGTGTTCATGCCGCTAACATTGTTTATAATGTTGCAATTATAATTTTTCTCAGTTTCTGATAAGAACGAGGCAGTAGATGAGTCTCAATAGTGTCCACCTAATATGTAGCACATAGAAAATGAGCTTCAGCGGAAGTTTACGAGCTGGCTTATCTTTATGCGGAAGTTCTAAAGAACGCTCCGTGCATAAGGTCAATTCAGTGTACAGCTTGCTCTGACATTAGAGATTTAGGACCGTATACAAAAGAGAGGCTTCACATTGATTCTTCATTCATTAAAGGCATAAAAGCAAAGTCGGCAAAAAACTAAATGACAAAATATGTAAACATGCAAAGTGCCAGTCCCATGTGAAGTGCATAGAAATTTTGCAGAGAAGACAAGAGACCGCAATTGAAAAAGCAGTGGAAAGCACTGCTTAAAATTGTTTAATGCACAGCTAAAATAAAAGATAACATAAAAGACAACAAAAATATTTTGTCCTCCATCTGCTGTAGGTGAACCAAAATCAACTGATAGCAGCTCTCAGTGATATGTCCCCGCTACAATAGCAGCAACATTCACAAATGTTTACAGAACATGCGGGAACCCAGTATGTCTGTAGCTTTCCCTATTTCTGTTTTATCACGTGACAGAAAATCTAAGGCCTTCTCAAGCTGTATGGCCCATTTAATCTGTGGCCTATTATGCGACAAACTAAGATTGCTGTAGGGACAAAAATTAATGCCATCAAGTTAGCATTTTTAATCATTTTCTCACTAAAAAATAAATCATTTCTGATCAATGACTAAACCACAAACAATCTAGTTTTTATGTTTTTTAAATGAAACATAGCTAGAAGACAGCTGCAGTGCAACAGTGCTCAATAAAACAACCCCTCCTAACTTTACTTTCATGAGTCTCTGCAGAGCTGTTAGGAGAGCTGGAGGTGTAGCTGTTCTATTTAAAGATGTCTATCAATGCATCTTTTGCATCTTTTTGTCATTTGATCAGTATCTATCTTTTGAATATCTAGGGATTGTTCTGAAAGGTGTTCCACGCATTCTATTTATCAGCATTTACAGGCCTCCAAAATACTTTTCAGCCTTTGTTGAAGAGTTTGCAGAACCGTTATCAATGATTTCCTCAGAGTTTGACTATTTTGCTATTGCAGGGGATTTTAATATTCACATAGATAATGCAGAAAGCAATAATACAAAAGAAATTATAACTGTTTTAAACACTTTTGACCTGATTCAGCAAGTGCATGGACCCACACACAATCGTGGACAAACTCTAGATTTACTCATCAGTAAGGGTATAAATATTTCATCCATTATTAAGGTCCCGGAAGAGGCCGCCCAATGGCTTCCTTGATTATCCTCCCACCAGTTCATGAAAAACTCACAGAAGACGTGGCACACCCCCTATTCGGTCCATATTAATTCCTCTACTTCTGCTGCACTCACTATCAACAGCGCTGAAGACAAAGGTTACAACAAGCTTTTTGAGCGGTTGCTGCCCACCTGTGCCCACCATCACCCCATGGATTAAAAGCCTGTGCAGCGCATCCATCTAAGCCCTGCAGGACAAGTCAGCCTGGCCAGCCGCTACATACAATGGTGGTATTCCAGGTGTTCCAGGCCAAGCTTCTCCAGAACATGGACAAGTCCAGCCAGGATCCTAACACCTTCAAGAAGCTCTGCACAGCAACTGACCTGGCACTGCGAGGCAACAGCGCAGGCGATCTGCAAGGCCATAGCCAATTTGGCGGTGCTGGAGCGCTACCTTTGGCTGAATCTTACTGAAATCAGGGACGCTGAGAAGATCGTCTTCTCGACTCACCAGTTTTGCCCAAGGGACTGTTCGGCCCTGTTGTGGATGGGTTTGCTGAGCACCTCACTGAGGCACAGAATACTTTGCAGACTCCGCATTATGTCTTGGCTATGCGCCCCAGTGCTGCAGCTGCCCCCAGAAGACCACTCAGCAGCCTGCAAAGACACCTCAGCCCCAGCATAAATCTTCAAAACTCAAGCTCATTCTCCACCCCTCCAACTGTCTCTGAGCCATAGAGACTTTATCTAAGCTGGGCATGTCCTTTAAGTTCAGCACATCCTTCAAGTTCAGCACTCAAATTACTGCTATGATAGCGGACCCATATATTTAGCTTTTTTCCTTTCCTCATATCCTCGAATGTCAGCTCCTCACCCCCCGTGCGACAAACATTCACGGGGACAACATTAAGAATAGAACCACTTGCCATCCAACATGGCGGACTCAGACCCATACTAGATCTTAAGCATCTGAATTGCTCACTTATGAGATTGCCATTCAAGATGTTAACTTTGAAGCAGATATTGCACAAATATGTCCCGAGGACTGGTTTTTGACGGTGGATCTGAAAGACGTTTACTTTTACATCCACATAGACCCCTATCACAGACCATTCTTGCGATTCACATCCAAGGGAGTGGCCTATCAATATATAGTCCTGCCATTCTGACTGTCTCTGGCCCCACGTATTTTTACGAAGTACATAGACATGGCTCTCTCCCCTCTGAGGTGGGAAATCAAATCTGAATTACCTTGACAACTCGTTGGTTTTAGCCATCAGAACAGGAACTTGTAGCTCACAGGTCACTGTTGCTCAGCCATCTGAAGCGTCTTGAGTTGAGAATCACTTTAATGAAGGGTTATTTGTCTCCCAGACAGTGAGTGGACTTTCTGGGAACGGTTATAGCCTGGATGCAGGCATGGATTACACCGTCACATGACTATTCAGTGACCGGCTGAAAGTTAAGGACCTCAGGACCTTCTTTCGCAAGCGAAGGACATGATTTGGCACTCCCGGCCAGAGCTATGGAGCCTTCATGTTTGGTCCCTCGACGGCAGCTTGTCCAGTGTCAATAACACCATTTTAGAGGCTATAGCCCCATCTACGAGATGCCTTTATGCTATTAAATGGTCATTCTTTTGTGACTGGTGTTCAGCACAAAGACTGGACCAGGGTTTTTGTAATGTGTCCTACGTGCAATCCAGCCTCTATATACATTTATGCAACACCGTAATTACATACATTATTGCACATTTTGCGGCAGTTTCAAAGTGAAATGTCCAGAAAGTGTTGCTAAAACACATTCAATACGTGACCGTGGCACGTTTTTATTACATTTGTACAGTCACATATTGCTGCATTTTTATTACGCTGCTTGAGGTACGTATTGCGGATGTTCAGAATTCAAATATCCAGGGAGTGTCGCTAAAGGGCAATGCTCTATCGTGTTGTAAATATCCCTACACCAAATCTAACCCTAAACCTACCCAATAGTGTTAACAAAAGCAAAAGTGATATAAAAACACATTTGTTGATGCAGCCATGCCATTTTAACTTCCTTATGCAGATTTGAGGTGTTCTGTCGAACCGTACTGTCGTTTCACAGGGTTCATACCGGAGCTCTTCATCACTCAAGTGCAACACTGTATTGTGTGAGCTACCGGGAAAACCTACTGAGTTAGAAAACTCATGCATATGAAGCTGTATATGTGACGACAACATTCAAAAGTATCAGTTTTCAAATTGCACAGGATGTTAAAATTGTTTTAAAGTCAAAACATACAGATCTGGCCATTTAAAATGCGCGCGGGAAGTAAAGTGGTCTCGCGTGACGCCGGTGTATTCCAAAGGAACACGGAAAATACAATGACATAGGAAAGACATGATCAGTAGGGGGCAGTCATGTAACGCACTGGACTGGAGCAGGCTGAAAACATTGCTGCAAACTAAAAGGTACGGTAACCTGGAGGGGACACCTTCGGTTCACTTATGTTTGTCGTGGCCACACAAATGAATTCGTAGGAACGTCATATTACTTTTTGTCATTGCCACGAGATATTAATTCCTGGGAATGTCATATTATGTCGTGGCCACAAGATTATTTTGTCGAGGTAACGACATCCTTATGTTTAATGCATAAACAAACCTGCGTAACCATAACCCAGGATTATCAGAGATAGGTTTATTAATATTTTTTTATTTTGAGTTAAGAAATGTTTTTATTAATTGTTATAGAAATTAATGCAATATTAAGTTATATATTAACAATAGGCAATGCTGTATATGCGAATGTCTGTGCGCGATGTAGACAGCATTCAAAAGTTTATCAAGAATTTATTACATATAAGTACTTCAAATTAAATAGCCCTGCAAGAAACATTTTATGCATCCTTAAGTCTTATCCATTAATTGATCCTTTTTTTCTGTAATAAATGTATTATTCGTTTATATTCAGTATGTCCCCCTTAATTTCGATCTCTTAACATTCCGAATCTAAATGATAAATGCTGACATGCCATGAAAGCTTTGATTATACTATATGGCATATATTCATTTTTAGTCTAATTATAACCTATATAGTGTTTCATTGTCGAGTGAATCATTCACGTTCCATTTGTAAATCGTATGGTCACACACGGGCATTAATACAATCATAAAGTCAAAACTTTATTGGCATAATTGTAGTTCACAATATTTGCTAAATATATGCCAAATAGCATATATAAAGTTATTTAGGTTAAGCGATTCACAATAAAGAAAAAAGTAGATAGGTCTAAATCACTTATTATTTATTCTTATTATAGGTTATTATTATTTCAATACCTGGTTAGGGCTATTTATTTTTAACGCCTGACAATTATGGCAATTACGTTTTGACTTTTTGATTGTATTTATCCCCGTGTGTGACGATACATGATGTTTTCATTTACAAATGAAACTACGTGAATGATTCATTTCTCAGTAAAACAGTTTAATATTTATATAGTCTAGTCTGTTAATTAGACTAAACAAAATAAAATATGTTCAATTCATATTTTATATGTTCAATTCTTTAGTTAAGAGAAGGAATGTAGGCCTATTTTACTGTGTGACGATAAATTATTTCCAAATGAAACTATGTGAATGATTCACTCTTCAGTTATTTGTCTATTAGTTAGACTAAATAAAATACAATATATGTTAAATTTAACCTTTAAACTGCATTCCAGTAAAAACCCCAGTCATAGCACCTTTACAGTATCATTTACATTCAGAATGTTATGTAACGAGATCAAAATGAAGGAAAAAATAACGAATACAAACGAATAATACAAATATAATGGGAAAAAAAGAAGGTCAGTCAATGGACAAGATTGTGGGATGCATGAAATGTTTCTTGCAGGGCTATTTAATTGCAGGGCCAACATGTAATACATGTAAACACTTGTGAAAGCTGTCTACATTGCGCACAGACAGCATTAGCATATACAGCATCGCCTGTATAATTATTTAATATTTTATTAATTTCTATAACAATTAATATAGGCAAACAATTTCTTAACTCAAAACGAAATATCTCAAATAATTTTGGGTTACTAATGTCACGCAGGTTGGTTTATTCATTAAACTCGTGGCCACGAGAAATGCATGTTGAGCAAAAATACATTTCACGAAAATAATATAAAGATTACAAAACAAAGAAAACAAATGGAATGAGGGATATGCTTTAAAGTTCACGTAAAAGCCAAATATTAAGCGGCATCCTTCATGTTTTCTTTAATCAGCAAATACTTAACATTTTTGAATTATATTCGCCTTCTGTTTTTATGACAATAAATTTAGAATTTTGAATTCTTATTTTTTTTTTTTTTTAGAAAAACGTCCGAACACCGGTCTCAAAAGTAGAAGCGAAAGTCTTGTTTCCACCAGCGCGGAATTTTTTTTATTCACCGTAATTGATGGATGTCTAAAACAAAAATAAGGAGAATCCTAAAACATATATATTTCTTAAAATAATAACATCTGAACTTCATACACAACAATACGGCAACGACTTTACAACAGGACACATTGTTTTATTTTAATTTTATTTTTTAGCTTGTACACCAATGGATTTCTGATGTCGGGATATTTCAGACTGCATCTCCACAGCTTAATCACTTTAGTATTAAACATACGGGTCAGGAGGCGGGTCGGGTACAATATTTATTTTTTTTTATTCTGCGGTCCGAGTTGCGGGTGGGTTATTTGAAAACGGTCGGGTTCGGGTTGTTTATCCACTGACCCGCGTGTCAGGTTGGACACTAATGTTTTGAAAAAAGTGGAGCGTGTGAGGAAAGCTTTCCCCTTCTCCCTGGCATGCATTTGAATGCTGAATTCGAAATGCAACTGAATGCAGTCGGAATCCGCCCCCAGCACCCCCAAGTCTCCAAATGTTGATTACAACAAGGCAACAGACAGCATTCAACACCCCACCCCACCCCCACTCTGCCATTCATAAACATTTCGCTCTTTATACTGCATGCCGCTTAACGCTGATGCCTCATTAACGGCTACTTTTCAGAAAACTGAAAAAAAAAAATACACTTCCCTTTGGTTTCCCAGAACAGACTTAAGCCTAGTTCCAGGCTAAAATGAATCGGAGCTGTTTAAAGATGAAAAAAAAAAAAAAAAAAAAACTTACTGATCGTTGGTCGGAGATTCAACCCGCAGTTCGTGACTGGAAGCTGTTAAGAGACAGACTTAATGAACTTCTCCGAAATAGAAGAACTACTTTTCCACTTAAAAAAAAAAAGAAAAAGAAAAAAAGGTGGAAAAAAATTGCATAACTCACTGGAGCACTTTTGATACTTAACAATTGTTGTATTCGTTGTCAGTCATATAGGCTAAGCTTTATTGTTTTGAAAAGTGAGCCTTCTGTTTATTTGTCTAAATTATTTTCTATATTAGGATATAATACTAGGCTAGTATTTATGGACATTAGGCCAAATCTACATGGGTTTCTTCCCTTTCACTTCAATTAGTTTTTAAGAAAAAAGAAAAAAAAAACTGCATGGGCAGTGCGTCATACTAATGTACGGCATCAAAATGTAAGAACAAATCTAAAGACAATAATAATAATAATAATAATAATAATAATAATAATAATAATAATAATAATAACAATAATAATAATAAAATTAATTATTAACACTCCTAAAAGTACAGTATAGTGCTCAGATACACTTACGGTAGGTGACCTAACCCTAGTTGATACTTTATTTCAACTTTTCAATTATTTCATTAATTAACTAATAAACAAATGCCTTTCCGATATGATATAAGTGAAAAGGGAGACGATTTCGAAAATGATTTCACCAAAAGGCGGATGCGAACTCGGGTCTCCCGCGTCAAAAACGATATGTTACTCGTATTATCACTTACGCCACTGAAAATGTTGCAGTATAGCCGTCTTTTGTAATATTTGTAAATATGGAGTATTTGCATTGTGTAAAAACATTAAATAAAAGGCACCAGACTACAGAAAATGGCATATACGAAAGTATTTATTTTTCTGGGGGAGGACCCACCCACATTTATTTTGCTTCCGACGCCCATGCTTGATCATGAAGTATAGTCTACAGGATATAACAATAAAGTGCTTTTCCAGTCCCGATTCCACAAGGTTTTATTCCGCATCCACCCGCTCCCGCTATATTAACTATATTATTCGCCCGCTGCCCGCTTAGAATAAATTTCTAAGCACCAAAATCGCAAAAACAAATCAAAATAATAATAGTAATAATACTAATAAATAAATTAATTAATTTTTACCTCTATAAAAACTGTAGTTTATATTTATCCTCTCCATTCCTATTCCTCTCTACTCAAATTAATTGTCAGTGTATCTAAAATTGTGTATCTTAGAAAAAGAAAAAGAGGAACTACCTCTTAAACATGCATATCTTAATTTGATGTTGCTTTAAAACGCTGAAATATATAATATATTTTATTCTGAAGGTGAAAGTGGTCCAGTTATTTAACTGCCTGCGGCGCCGTCAGGATCACGTTTTTTTCCCCTTTTAATTAAGTGGATACAGCTTACAATACTCGTTCAAGAGTAAGGGATTGCTCAAAACTATGCTATTTTACATATTTCTGTTATTTGTGTACAATCACAACGAAAAAACAGATGTGTATGCTATTTGTAAAAAAAAAAAAAATGTAAACAAGATGCTGGTTCAAGGGCGCGTCACAGAAATTGCCTACAATTCTGCATATAGGCTTGCTACTTATTAATTTTATTTTATTTCGTTTTGTTAAATTATTATTCATTAAGAAATTTATATTTCGCATATGGGCATTTTTATTTATTTTACATGCAGCTTTTTTGGGTTTTCTCTGTGCATAAGATCTGCGCGTGATGTTCTGATGTTTATGCTGCTTTTTGCTTGTGTACAATTAACCCCTCAAAACGAATTTAACTGTTATTAATGTGTCACAGCCACGTTTCAATTTAAATGTAATTTAACACAATCTTGTCGTTAATAATAACTAAACGCGTTGGTTGTCGTTTGGAAAAAAAAAACAGAAATTAACATTTCTATTTTCAATGCAGTCTAATAAAAGTTCAACAGGAAACAAATAAAAGAAAATAATAATAAAACTGCTCCTGCTTATGAATAAATTTTTGCTTGATGATGAAGTATCTAAATAGTCTATAGGATATAACAAAGTGCTTTTCCAGTCCCGCTTCCACGAGGTTTTATTCCGCATCCACCCGCTCCGCGCTATATTAACTATATTATTCGCCCGCGGCCCGCTTAGAATACATTTCTAAGCACCAAAATCGCAAAAATACTGTAGTTTATATTTATCCTTCCCATTTCTATCTGTCTCTACTCAAATTAATTGTCAGTGTATCTAAAATTGTGTATCTTAGAAAAAGAAAAAGACGAACTACCTCTTAAACATGCATATCTTAATTTGATGTTGCTTTAAAACGCTGAAATATATAGCCTAATGTATTTTATTCTGAAGGTGAAAGTTGTCAAGTAATTTAACTGCCCGCGGCGCCGTCAGGATCACTCGATTTTTTTCCCCTTAATAAAGTGGATACAGCTTACAATACTCGTTCAAGAGTACGGCATTGCTTAAAACTATGATATTTTACATATTTCTGTTATTTGTGTACAATCACAATAAAAATAAAAAAAAACAAACAAAAAAAAACGTGTAGGCTATTTGTAAAAAAAAAAAAATGGAAACAAGATGCTGGTTTAAGGGCGCATCACAGAAATTGCCTAAAATTCTGCATATAGGCTTGCTACTTATTAATTTGTTAAATTATTATTCATTCAGAAAAGAAAAACATATATTTCTTATGTGGGCCTATTTTATTTATTATTATATATAGGTTTATTGGGTTTTTCTCTGTGCATAAGCTCTGCACGTGAGGTTCTGATGTTTATGCTGCTTCTTGCTTGTGTATAATTAATCCCTGAAAACGAATTTAGCGGTTTACGTCAGTTGTCGGTTGGAGAAATAAAATAACCGAAATTAACATTTCTGTTTCCGATGCAGTCTAATAAATGTTCGTCAGGAAAACAAAGAAAGAAAACAAAATAACAATACAACTGCACCTGCTTATGAATAGGCTATCTTTTTGCTATTGGTTTGAACCATAATTTCAGGAAAGAGGAATCATTGAACTATTGTACTGGTATTTGTGACCAACGCCCACTAGAGCTGGCCATGGTGTTTGGCTACAGAATGTTGTTCCTTGCGCCACCTGGTGGATATTATATGAAGTGCAACAATGTTGTAAAAAAATCTAAAAAAGCCGCTGCGGCAGGACGCGTGCTCACGCGTGCCGAATTGCAGGCTGCCGCGTGAAAATAGACGCATTTTTAATGGCCAGATCTGTAATATTTTGCAAGTAACTGTGTGAAAAGTAGGCTTTATTAATCAAAACTCTGTACCTGTAAATCATACTTTGTGTGAAAAGGAAAAGTTGTCAGAGTTTTACTGTACCATTTACTATTTTATTTTAACTGGAAACTGCAGTGATTTTTATGTGTAGGTATGTTTTATATTTAGTTTTGCAGAAATGTATATAAAGCCTATGTTGCCCACATGCTAACCTTTTTGCAAGCGCTGTTGGACAAGGGTGCACTCTTTCCACAATCAAGGTTTGTGTGGCAGCTATCGCAGCAAATCATATCCTCGAAGCTGGTCAGTCAACTGGCAGAAACGACCTGGTAGTTAAGTTTTTGAGGGGAGCTCAGAGATTGAACCAGCCTTGTCTTCATACAGTGCTGACTTGGGACTTATCTATAGTCCTATGGGCCATACGAGGTCCTAACTTTGAGCCGCTCCAATTGGCCAGATTGTGACATGTCGCTTAAGACCACCCTTCTGGCTTTAGCGCCTTTCAGGCGCTGTCAGTCAATGCTTCTTGCCTTGAATTTGGGCCTAATAGCTGTAAAGTCCTTAAACCGAGACACGGTTATGTGCTTAAGGTGCTCTCCTCTCCTTTTAGAGCCCAGGTTATCACCCTTCTAGCGCTCTTCACTGCAGAGGGGCATACTGGATTGGGACCCTGCTCAGTGTATGTTGAGCTTTCTGTCTGTTCAGACACTGTTCAGAGATTTTTGCATGCTTTGGAGGCCACTTTAAAGGGCTGCCAGTTACGAGGCAGGATAGTGGATAGTGGATACTGTAGCCTTGGCTTATGCCTCAGTTGGCTTGCAGTGCCCTATTGGGGTGAGGGCCCACTCCACCAAAGAAATGGCCTCCTCCTTAGTGTGGTACAACTGAATTTCTATTGGTGAGATTTCTGCGACTACCGGCTGGTCGTCACCTTCTACCTTAGCAAGATTCTATAAATTGGACATCTCTGCCCTGCAGGCACATATTTTGTCCTCTTAATTCTACCTTTTTCGCCTTGGTAAATGTATAAGGTTATGTCTTGAGGTCCTCAGCCTAGCGGCTTGGGTCTGACCTTTGGCTCGTGCTTACAGGAGTCCTCAACAGTGTTGGGTGTAACGCGTTACTAAGTAACGCATTACTGTAATTAAATTACTTTTCCACTGAGAAAGTAGAGTAACTGATTACTGTTCATTTTTAGGTATTTTAATTACAGTTACTTATAATGTACTTGCCTAAAATTGTAAAAAAAAATTAAACTCGCTGAATATCATTATTTAATTTTATTAATTTATCTTCTAAAGGTAAAAGTAAACTCTGCCGCTTTAAAATCGTTGTAGTGCAGGTGCACGTGATTTCGCGACAGTTTGCTGCATTGTCGTATTCTAAAGCGGAAGATGTCGGACTCGGCTGAGGCGAGTGGCTGTTTTACAAAATGGATATATTCCCATCACTTCACTTTTCTGAAACAAGCAGACAAGAACATTACAGTAATATGTAAGCTATGTCCTGGGGAGAAAAAACTATCGGCCGCTGTCAATAGCACAAGTAATCTACTAAAGCACCTGACACGGCAGCATAGACGAACACTTCTGAGTGATCCTTGTTCATCATCATCGACGGATAACACCGCAGCAACTCCTGCTAAGCAGGCGAAACTTGATTTTACAGCGCAGAAAGTGTCTGAAGGTGAGCTTAAAAAATTATTGCAGGCTACATTGTGGAAGAGATGCTACCGCTGCGTACTATAGAATCTCCATCTTTTAGGTGCATATTAAACAAAATACCTGTGTGTGGCAAAAAAGCAGAACTGCCTGATCGAAAAACGTTTTCGACTTACTTAGATAAGTGTTATTCTGACATGGAAATGGAGCTTAAAGGGACATTCGAGAGTTTGGAATATATTTCCACGACTGCTGACATTTGGACCAGCCATAACAAAAGTTTTCTCGGAATGACGGCACATTGGATTGATCCTTCTACTTTTGTACGAGGACATGCAGCACTAGCATGTAAAAGAGTTCGAGGGAGACACACATATGATGTAATCGGCAATCAAATCGAGCAAGTACATTCGGCTTATGGACTGAACTCCAAAGTGACAGCCACCGTGACCGACAACGGGTCCAATTTTTTAGAATGTTCCAAAAATCAGACTCTGATTAGGAATCCGAAGAAGATGAAGAGATGACTTTTACTGATGTTGAGCAGACCCTCTCCGCAGAATCTGAAGGACAGTTTTCTCTCCCTCCACACTTAAGGTGTGCATCACACACACTGAACTTAATTTTAAAATTCATCTACAGAAGTGCAATTTCTAATGGTGCGTAGTTGGACGCTTGAACATTTTAGTTTACTCGCTTCATTCGCGCATGAAATTTACTGCACAACAGACGCGATTCGTGTCATGGGAGGGGTGTCTGCCACTCGTCAGCGGGAAAGTAGTTGTAAAATAGGCTCAATTTGCCAGCTTTAGCTCATAATGCCTGTTTCAACACGATGGAATTCATTTCATGATGTCCTGTCCAGGATCACTGACATTCCCCTTGCTGAATTAAATACTGTCTGCACTCAGTTTGGAATCAAATGCTTCACTGATCGGGAGTATCTGTTTCTAAAGGAGTATTGTATCGTGTTGATGCCACTCACTGTTGTGCTAGACATATTCAGGGATGTGATTTTTCCGGATTAATCCGGAATTCCGGATTTTTCGACCTGAAAATGTGACCTATGTCACGTATTTGCGACCGTTCGCAAATGGCGGATGGCGAAGTATGATTCCGGACCGCAAGATGCGTCCATGCGGACCGTGAAAGCTTTTGACATAATAATAATAATAATAATAAAATAAAAAAAAATGCCAAACGCTATTTCTAATAAATACATTTATATTAAGCACACTAGGGTCAGCATTTGGGTGCAATCTTCCGTGCAGTGAGGAGAGCAGAGATCGGCAGACAGATGTAGCTTTCAGTGAGTGAAAAACGTTGATGGAAAATGCATTATTTTGGGGTTACGTCGCAAAATATTGTAAATATATCTTTTTATACTGTATTTTTATACATATTTATATTTTAAACCACGACGGTGAGCCAATGGATATCACACAAGCAACGTGAAAACTGCATATTAAAGTGAAAGTAAAAACAGCGCTTTCAGCATCTAATGTGCACATTCTCTAAGAGACAATGATAGACGAATATACTTCATATGCTGATATTAATTTACTTCCCTAATATTTCTCTTCTGCAAAATAAAAAGAAACGTATTTTGTGTAGGCTAAGGGTTTTTGAAAGTCAGTTCTTGAAATGAAGCTCTTATTTTTATTGATGACTGTAGTGTTATTAGGGGTTAAGAAAGACTTAATTATTTCAGGTGGTCTTAAATGTGGGGACTAAAAGGCAAGAATTGCGATGGAACTTTATAAGGTTATTCATTGAATAAATAAAGTCATCTGCGGCGCTGTTTTGTGTACCATTCTGATAGCGCCTCCTGCTGGAAGAGAATGATCTGACATTTTTAATCAGCTCGTATGTCTACTGTTGTCAAAAAGACCAATGTAAACAAATCAGTCCATGGTTTTAAGCACCAAACACGTAGAGTTGTAAATGTTATCTGATGGATCGTCAAGATCATGTGTTAAACAAATTTAAACAATTAAGGCAATAAAATATATGTTAATTAATATAATACTTGATTGACAATAATTGTTTAAATTAATATAAGAATTGATACTTTTGACTCTTGAAGGCTGGAATGTGAATTTTATAATTTAAGAAATCTTTTTTGTTTTGTGAAATCTGCATCTCAATTGTAAATCATGCTTTTTACAGTCATTGTAATAATGTATTTATTAATTAAATTTTGTTCAGGTCTTTAAAAAAAGTATTTAAATGTCTAGAATTTAAGATAAAATATGCTGCAGATACCCTGGTCTCGTGAAAAAAAAAAAAAACATAAACAGTTTTTTATATATAATTGTCTGGACCTCGGCTGGTGCGCAGGGTTCATTACTGGACCTCGAGCCGTTTTAGTTGAAGACCCCTGGATTAGATGATCGATTTTGAGTGATTTTCTACTATGGCAGGATGTTTAAGCTGCATTAACATTAACTTACTTGTATTTGCTAGCTATTAGGGATGCTCATTTCGGTTAATTTTCCCAACGGGGGGGGGGGGGGGGTGTCTTAGTATATTTTCCTGCTTTTTTGTCCTTAGCCAATCACATGCCTGCATGCCAATCACATGCCTGCATATTGCAAGGAGAAGAGAACTGCTATTTTGGAACCCTTCTTCCAACTCTGGAGATTCTAATATGCAGGATGAGCTTAAGCTGACAGCATCTCTCCTTGATGTCATTGTTAAGGTAATTAATATATATATATATATATATATATATATATATAAAATGCAAATTGCTAAATTTTGGCCTTACCCTAAAATACATTTTTCTTTTATTTATCATGCTCTTATGTGAAGTGTGAAGTGAAATGTATTTTTGTCTCATAGGCGATCAAGGACCCTCGCACAGTTCATCAACTTTGTCTTGTTGTTTTGCAATTCTCCGGTAACTGTGGGTGTTTTAGAGGTGCCACAGTGCAAGATGTCTGCTAGCCCTGAGCCACAGCACAAGATGTCTGCTAGCCAAGAGCCTCAGCACAAGGGGTGCTTTTCAATATCCCTCCTCGTTTCCTCGCTCCTCCGTCCTCCATCCTATGACCCGGAACCCGATCGAGCTCAGCCATCTTGTAGGACATGTCAATTCTTTAATTGCACCGTGAGGAGGCGAGGATCGAGGAGTGAGGAGGCTTCCTGAGGAGTCTTGAGCGAGGATACGCAGGTGTTTCCTATGCGGAAGTGTTTTATCGACTAAACGTGACGCACTCCTCCCCCTTCGGATGTGTCATAATAATTTACATTTATATTTTACCTTTGCAGTGTAAATAATGTCATATATTTAAACAGGGCATCTTGCTTTGTTAATAATTATTATGAATGCCTTAAATAACGAACTTTAACAACATACGGGCAGATCTCTTTAGCGCAGCAGATGACGCTTTGAAGTGACGCTTGAGTGGTCAAGAATATTCCAATGTTCCTCCTTTGATTCCTCCATCCTCATTTCCTTTCCTTAAATCCTTCCCTCGTATCCTAAGGGGGTGGAGCTAAGACGCGAGGAAAGGAAGCAAGGAAAGGAAACGAGGATGCAAAAATAAGAAATGAAAAGCACCCAAGATGTCTGCTAGCCCTGAGCCACAGCACAAGATATCTGCCAGCCTAGAGCCACAGCATAAGATGTCTGCCAACCCAGAGCCCCTTCACAAGATGGCCGCCCTTCCCGAGTCTGTTCACAAGATGGCCGCCGTCCCAAAGCCCGTTCACAAAATGGCTTCCGTTCCTGAGTTCCCGGTCAAGATGGCCGCCACGCCAGAGCTACTGCACAAGATGGCCGCCCCGCCAGAGTCTGTCGTCAAGAGGGCCGCCACGCCAGAGCCTGCTGCAAAGATGGCCGCCACGCCAGAGCCTGCTGCAAATATGGCCGCCACGCCAGAGCCTGCTGCAAAGATGGCCGCCACACCAGAGCCTGTCGCAAAGATGGCCGCCGCCACGCCAGAGTGTGCACCCAAGATGGCCGCCATGCCCAAGCCTGCACCCAAGATGACCGTCATGCCCGAAATTATTAATGAAATGGTGGCTGCAACATCACACCCTCACATTTTCATGACTTATCAGAGGCTAATATCAAGCTTGGAGGACCCACCACTGCTGTCAGCTCGATCAGTCGATCTCTTACTATCAGCACCAGCCAAGCCAGCAACTGCTAATGCTACATCAGCCAAACCAGCAACTGTTAATGCTACGTCAGCCAAGTCAGCATCTGCTAAAGCCACTTCAGCCAGGCCAAGAACTGCTAATGCTATGTCAGCCAAGCCAGAGCCCGCTAACGTCACGTCTGCCAAACCAATGTCATGTCTGCCAAGCCTGAGCCCGCTTACGTCACGTCAATCAAACCACAGCCTGTGAACGTCATGTCTGCTTCTCCTGAGTCTGCACCAGCTGTTGTTCCTTCACTGCCAAGTCACGTCTCGCTCCCAAGCCACGCAGAGCCAGCGCTCCCAAGCCACGCAGAGCCAACGCTCCCAAGCCACATGCCTGCTCTGCCTGCACCGCCAAGGCTCCCTGCTCTGCCTGCACCGCCTAGGCTCCCTGTCTGCCCTGTCACGGCTATGGAGGCAGCGTGTTCCCATGAACTCTCAGCTTCTCTCCTTGCTCTGTCTGTCTCCTCTGTCTCTGCTCTCCCCAGGTCCCAGTCCATGACGTGGCTGTCTGTCCCGCCCTGGAAGACTTCTGTGCCTCCTGTTCCACCCTGGAGGGCTCCTGCGCCTCCTGTTCCGCCTTGGAGGGCTTCTGCGCCTCCTGTTCCGCTCTGGAGGGCTCCTGTGCCTCCTGCTCCGCCTTGGAGGGCTTCTGCGCCTCCTGTTCCTGCCCTGGAGGGCTCCTGGGCCTCCTGTTCCGCCTTGGAGGGCTCCTGCTCCGTCTGCTCCGCCCTGGTGGGCTCCTGCTCCATCTGCTCAGCCCTGGTGGGCTCCTGCTACGTCTGCGCCGCCCTGGTGGGCTTCTGCTCAGTCTGCTCCACCCTGGCCTTCCGCTCTGCTTCAGTTCCCCAGTCATGGACCTGGCCCTCCCTTCCTCCCCCTGTTCTGCCTGAGTTGTCCCTCCCTCTTGGACTTGTTTTTGTTTAGAGCGTCTGGAAGCCGCTCCTTTGAGGGGGTGGGGGCTATGTCACGATTCTGGTCTGTGTTTCTGTGTCTGTGTCTAAGGACTTTCATTTTGTAGTTTTTGTCTCTCATTGTTGACTGTCTCCCTGCCACTCTGCTCCCTTGTTTATCACCATGGACACTCATTTGACCACACCCACTTCCTCGTTAGTTTCTACGGTTACTCATTAGATCATTACCTCAGCCCTGTGTATAAATAATCCTTTTGTTTCCCCTATGCTTTTGTCAGTTGTTAAATGTGTAATGGTTGTCTCTGCCCTTGTCTGAGTTCCTGTTCCCTCTGGATTTTATTGTTTTGTCACGGATTCCCAATAAACTACTGCATCTAGATCCTCTTTCGCCTTGTATCTTCCAGCAACGTTACAACAGTATGCATGAAATATAGTGCTCATTGGTTTGAGGAAGTTTCAGAGGAATTCTGTTTGTTACCTAAAGGTTACAGTTAACTTCACTTTGTTGAAACAGTTCACTTTGTTGAAACACATGCCATGATTACATACATTATGTATGAATATGGTACTAAGTTTCATGTTTACAGCTTGATACATGTCATGTTTAACTTTTGTTAAGTTAAGCTTTTTTGTTATTCAGATATGTTGCAGAATAATATTGTTTGTTATTCAGGAATTGTTTCTTACCTAAAGAAGGTTACATTTCTTACTAAAAATTTTTGAATTATTATAGAATGTAATAAAGATGATTCAGAAAGCTAAAAGGCTAAACTATTTCATGTTTGACTCATATGTTTTATTTAATTATTTATTATTTAAAGAGTCTAATTTCTATTGTTTGTCCACTCAAGGTTTATAGGGATTTTAAGAAGTATTTAGTTAAATTACTTATTGAGTAATTAAATCACTTTTCGGACACAGTAATTAGATAAGTACTTTAAATACAACATTGATTAAGTAATTAGTAATTAGTAATTAATTACTTTTTTAAAGTAACTTACCCAACACTGGTCCTTGACATGAGTGCTCTGGGGCTGGGCAACACTGTTGCCAGTAAGTTACTGTAATTAGAATTTACAGTACCCAACTGTATTTCAGTTTACAGTAAGGCACTGTAGTAATGTACTGCCAAATATTATTGTAATTCATTGTTTTGTATATAGATGTCATTAAATTTTTAATTTTTATATAGAATTAATTTTATAGGTCCTACTGAGATTCAATTCAAACAGACACAATTATTCCAAAATGTCACATTCTTTATTTAAACATTGCATATACACAGTCTTCCAATGCTGGAACAGTGCATCTTCGCCATTTCTCCCATCTAAGGCATTCCAGGTGCTGCTCCAAAACGTAGGCCACTTTTGCTCACCATTCACTTTGTTACATAGAGAAATTTGTTCCCTGAAAGAAAAAAAAAAAAAGAAATTACACATTTGTAAAAGACAAACCCCCATATGGAATACACAAAATCATAGTGAAGTGATTGTCTTACCATGAAATATCAGTCCCAGCGTGGCTGGCCTGCTCCTGTCCGTTTAGTCAGCTGCATATATGGCTTGACCCCAAAAAAATTCTAACAAAAGGTTTCTCAGTGGTTTACAGTAGTATCAGATGTACTTAAAAACATATTAAAAGTTTACCAAAGTTGGACTCCAAGAAAGGCCCCATTTTCAAAATGGCGGCCATCAGGTCCTTAAAATGACCATTACTCTTTAGTATTCCTCCTAGACCAGGAATACTGGTGCCTGATACATGTTTTGGCCATGTAATATTTTAATTAGCATATTTGCATGATAGATACAGGTAAATTATAAAATTAAAATATAAATATATAAATTAAAATGTTGTGGAAAAGTTCATTTATTTCAGTAATTCACCTCAAATTGGGAAAGTCGTGTATATTAAAGGGGATGCCCATTTTCCAGAAGTTCATATGATTCTTTATGGTCTTAATGAAAAGTCTGTAATATACTTGGTTAAAAATGCTCAATAGTAGTGTAAAAAACACCCTTTTACCTTGTCAAAATCAGCTCTGCAAAATATCAGCTCATTTTATCGCATGGACCCTTTAAATACAAATGAGCTCTGCTCAGTTGTCCAGAAGACAGTCATGGACACCCTTCACAAGGAGGGTAAGCCACAAACATTCATTGCCAAAGAAGCTGGCTGTTCACAAAGTGCTGTATCCAAGCATGTTAACAGAAAGTTAAGTGGAAGGAAAAAGTGTGGAAGAAAAAGATGCACAACCAACCGAAAGAAACCGCAGCCTTGAGATGCTTGTGAAGCAAAATCGATTCAAGAATTTGGGTGAACTTCACAAGGAATGGACTGAGGCTGGGGTCAAGGCATCAAGAGCCACCACACACACAGACGTGTCAAGGAATTTGGCTACAGTTGTCATATTCCTCTTGTTAAGCCACTCCTGAACCACAGACAAAATCAAAGGCGCCTTACCTGGGCTAAGGAGAAGAAGAAATGGACTATTGCCCAGTGGTCCAAAGTCCTCTTTTCGGATGAGAGCAAGGTCCTGGAGTCTGGAGGAAGGGTGGAGAAGCTCATAGCCCAAGTTGCTTGAAGTTCAGTGTTAAGTTTCCACAATCTGTGATGATTTTGGGTGCATTGTCATCTGCTGGTGTTGGTCCACTATGTCTTTTTGAAAACAAAGTCACTGCACCCGTTTACCAAGAAATGTTAGAGCATTTCATGCATCCTTCTGCTGACCAGCTTTTTAAAGATGCTGATTTCATTTTCCAGCAGGATTTGGCACCTGCCCACACTGTCAAAAGCACCAAAAGTTGATTAAATGACCATGGTGTTGGTGTGCTTGACTGGCCAGTAAACTCACCAGACCTGAACCCCATAGAGAATCTATGAGGTATTGTCAAGAGGAAAATGAGAAACAAGAGACCAAAAAATGCAGATCAGCTGATGGCCACTGTCAAAGAAACCTGGGCTTCCATACCACAGACTGATCATCTCCATGCCACGCTGAATTAAGGCAGTAATTTTTAGCAAAAGAAGCCCCTACCAAGTATTGACTACATATACAGTAAATGAACATACTTTTCAGAAGGCCATCAATTCACTAAAAGTTTTTTTTATTGTTTTTTTTTTTTAAGTATTCTAATTTGAGTATTCTAATGAGTATTCTAATTCTAATTTGTTGAGATAGTGAATTGGTGGGTTTTTGTTAAATGTGAGCCAAATCATCACAATTAAATAAACTACTTCAGTCTGTGTGCAATGAATTTATTTAAAACACAAGTTTCACAAGTTGAATTACTGAAATAAATGAACTTTTCCACAACATTCTAATTTATTGAGATGCATCTGTAAGTGATTACAAGTACAATTATATATTAAAGCAATTTGAAATGAGTGTCCATTTTAGAGGGTTCACACACAGGCCTCTGTTCAGGATAATTCAGAGTTGTTTATGATCAAAGTTATACAACTCCAATTTAAGGAACTTTTGGGTGCAATAACTTTTACATAGACCCAGAAAACATGGGGTTAGACACCAAGATTACTTGGTTAGATCAAATAATGAAGGATTTAGGATATTTTAATGGTTTTCTGCCCATCTTGGACTCCATCTTGAAAATGACACCTTTCTAGTGGTCAAACTTTGGTAAACTTTTAGTATGTTATTAAGGACACCTAATACTACAAAAAACAGCTGAGAAACCTTTTGTTAGAATTTTTTTAGGGTTAGGTGTTTTTCTTTTCATATATGCAGCCGCCTAGTTGTGATGCTTCATTTGAGTTGCCTTTAAACACACAAAATGCAGTAAATATTAAATTCATTTTTTTTTGTAAATCTAATGCTAAAACTAGAAAGGCAGCTAGTCATAAAACTTTTAACCTAGCTAACATACAACTTTGTATTCTCAACTAGACTACTGGCCAACGGTAATTAACACGATCAAAATTTCACATTAGTTAACTTACTGTTAATATACGATTATGCCTTGTGCATTAAAATAATTTTATTTGGTAATTTAATAAGCTGACAGTGTCGTTTGTTAATTTTAAAGTACGCAGCAGTTTACCGTGGTAAAGTTTATGTACCATAATGTTGACGAGTAAATGTTATAGGTTAAATTGTTGGCCAAAAATCTTACAAACCACACACAAACAGACATACAAATATATATTTTACCTTGCTTGTTGTCATATTCTCTCGTAAGGTGCATCAATACACAGCGCAGATGCTCTCCGGAACTCTCCCGCTTGCGGGTTCCATCCCCGGGGGAAACCCCCGGCTCTGCCCCGCTGGTTCCGTGTCCTCAGACGCGAGCGGCGCGACGCGAGAAAAGACAGTATAGAAACCATTAAAATCCGTGATACTATCCACAATAGGTGCAGGACAGTAAACTGATGCCCCAGTATATTTCTGAAGTACAGTAGTACTCTAAGCACGCTGTTTCACTCGCGCTGTTTCTGACACGAAGGATAAACTCCTGTAGCGCAAAATCCTGTCAGTCCAAATGTAAGAAATGAGGAAAATAATTACCTCAATAGAGTGGCGCCAAAGAGGTCGTTACCGCAAATTCAGCAATTTTTAAAAAATACAGTGGTGTTTGACATCACAGAAAATTTCCATGATGCAAAGGGAATTACAGTTATTTACTTTAAAGGGAATTTGCTGTTTTATACTGGGTGATATACAGTAAATAACTGTAGAAATTACAGAAATGTCTAACAGTGACTTCATACGTTATGCACTACACACGCACACACACACACAAAAACAAGATATTTAAACAAAGTGAAAGAAAGGCTAAAGACCCAAAACTGTAAACCAAAATAAGAAGAGCAACTGATTATCAATGCAGTACATCATAGCTATCAAAGACAGCTTAGCCCTTACTATGTCACTATAACCCTATAATCCCATGTGTTGCAGTCTGTTTGCAGTCTGCTTAAGAAACTACTTTTAAAAAAAAGTTTCTAACGCTCCTCAAAGCTGACAAAATGATTTGACAAAAATACAGTATAAACAATAACATTGTATATACTTTAAAATATAATGTATCCCTGTGGTGGCAAAGCTGAATAATCATCAGCCATTACCAAAGTCTTCAGTATCACATGATAATTTAGAAATTATTTTAATATGCTGATTTATTATCAACGTTAAAATCAGTTGATTGATTGATTGATTGATTGATTGATTGATTGATTGATTGATTGATTGATTGAGGAACCTGGGATCCTTTTTTTAGAATTCAATGAAAAAAAAGTTAAAAAGAACAGAATTTATTCAAAATTGTTTTCAAAATTCATTTTGAATTTTGCTTTCACTTTACTATCACTTTATCAATTTACCTTGTCAAAATATAAGCATATTAACATATTTAACATATGACTAAGAGTATTAAAATTTTAGAAAACAAACTTTTGATGGCAATGTATATTGTTACAAAAGATTTCAATCTGTTTAAGTCTGTTTTCTGTGAATAGTCAAATGTATTCACCTCAGAGCTGGCTATAAGGAAGGCAAAGCAGGGCAGTGTTGAGAGAAGCACAAAGGCCAAAGCAACAGGTCTCCTGAAAGGTAAAAAAAACAAAACAGTTATGTCATTCTATCATAATGAGATTTGATCAAAGAATAATTAACATCAGAACATTTGAGTAAAATAAAGTTGTTGTTTTTTTTTTGTTGTTGTTGTTCACAAAGCCCATATTCTTAAACACTTTGATGTTGATAAATAGTTTAAATGTAAATAAATGGCATGGTAAATTCAATTGTATTTACTGTGAAGTACTGTGTTGATACAAATATAATAATAATTTAGTACCATAGCACTGTAATGGTTTTATCATAGTACTTAGTATCATAATAACAAATTACTCTCATATGTATATGGCTCTTCAAGATTTTTCAAATAATACCACAATATCATTCAAATGATATCACAGTATTCTGTGTTAATAACTTGGTGCCAAGTCTAAAATGTGATTTTACCATGGCAACGTAGGGCTGGACGATATGGCAAAATTTTATATCACGATATATTTCTTAATTTCGGTCGATATAAATAAGGTTAAATAAGGTTAATAAGAAATAAGGTTCACTTTTTATTTTTATTTAGCCTTTACAAACAAGAAATGTGAAATAATCTATCACATAAATAAAATTATCAGACTCAGCTTATTAACAATAATATAGTTCCATTTAAACTAGAGCAGGCTGATTATTCATATAAATTTAAACAACAAACAAACTGCTTCAGCAGTTTTCAGATAAAGAAACAGAAAGAATAAAATAAATAAAGAGTGAGCAACAACGAAAACACACTGCTCTGGCCGCAACAGAAAAGGGGGAAAGACATCATAATAAAAATTATGCCACTAGGCCAACTAATTATTAATCCTCTTCCAGAAAGGAGGTCAGGGCTCGCAAAATTTCTAAATCTCTGGTAGCCCTTTGGACAGATACTCTTCAGATTTTGGTAGCCCGAAAATTATTTTAACTAGCCCAAAAAAAAAAAAAAATTAAATTAAAAAAATTAGATAGGAGTCTAAATGTCAATCAAAAATATTTTCAATACACAAATATCAACAAATATCAAGGAATGAATTTTATTTCATTATTTACAGTGTATGCAGAATTTTTAAATATCAATTTGAGGCAATTTATGACCCTTTTTAAGAGCTTGCACAAGTAAAATGAACAGTATGAGTGGGGTTGGACGATGTACGGTATTAAGCCATATTAAGCCATAAAATTACATAATTTACAGTTCAGATATAAAGTTTTTTCACAAAAAAATCTTATAAAATGGCATTTTAGCCTTTATACCATTAAAAGGAATAAATCAAGTATATAATGTATTATATTTATTTAAAACATAAATATAACTGTCTTAATTGTTTAGATTTTTAGAAAGCACATTAACTTCTTTCACATTTACAACTCTGTGTTTGCTGCATAAAAAACATTGGTTGAGATTTGCAATAATCTGACCATCTGAAAATGTGGACGTGCATATTCATTCTCTGTCACTAGGTGGCGCTTTAGGAGCGCTGAAATATTACCGTTTCCCTAGTAACGGCTGTATACAAACAAAGACTATAGAATACCCAAGACATGTCACTCGTGCAATAGTTGATTAGAAAAGTCAGCGCGTCACTGCAGCTGCCGTTAGAAGTCCCGGTTGCTATAGAAACAATCGGCGCTCTAAGACGTGTGCTCAGTACTGCGCATGCGCACTGGCTCATCTAGCCAGAAAAATAAGCGTTTTTTCACGCTATTGGAGCACAAGGAACCATATTTATGAGCCAGTTCTTGTTGGATTTCTTTGAAGATTTAAAATATGAAATTTAATCGTAAGCTTGGTGAACAGTTTTGGAGAATTTGATGTTTCCCCATTCAAACAGATAGGAGCTGCACTTGTATGCCCGAGAGGCGTTTCAAAGATGGCCGCCGAGTGACATGACTTGCCTTAAAGGGACTTTGATACAAAGCAGCATTAAAGCAGTTTTATCAGGCATGAAATGAAAATGCCAACGATACGTTTCTGAGGACAGTCGGCTCCCTTCAGATACATTCATATAAAGACATCAGTGCCGCGTTTTGACTTTGAAACGTGCAGCGTGCATATTTATTCATTTACATCATTGCCTCTTAAAGTTTAATCCAGCCCTATCGCGATTGTTTATTTAACGAAGTCAAAGCCTTTTTGAAAATCTATTTGAACGGTCAGCGCTGATATTATGGCGAGTATTTGCATGAACCGTGTATAACTTACCAATGGCAGAGTTTATCCGAACTTAAAAAGCCGAACCACTTCCACACCACTGAATTAGTCTTTCCTCTCTTATCAACTATTTCGTCTGCCTTCTTTCTTGTGGAAGCTTGTTCATCCACATCTGTATTGCGGTCAGGGATACTCATTTTGTAGCTAAAACCAACTACTGCTGCTGAGCGCTAGCAGCATGTCTTTGATGTACGTCAATTGTTTTGCTCTTTCTGACAGCTGAGCGCTGAACGTCATTCAGTGACAAATGCTAATGTATAAAATTATATATATACATTTGCATACATATATACAGTATATATATGCAAAAAAAAATTCTATCACGATATATATTGATATCGAATTATTGTCCAGCCCTATGGCAACGTATCCAAAAGAGACAAAGATATTTGTATGTTTAATAAAATCCACAAGCGAAATCACTCCTTTTTTTCACTCACCATTTCTTCCGAGCAACCAGTGCCTTCTTCTTCTTAAACACCATATACTTCATAGGTAGCCAAATCAGCATTGCCACTGATGTTACATAGGCAACAGATGAAGCCACAATTAGCCAATATGCTGTTGAAGAATTTCCACCAGTTGGTTGCAATTGACTTTTTACTCGAGCCACAATAAGTGCAAAACGTTGCATTATGATAAAAAGTGGAACACAAAAACTGGCAAACTGCAGCACCTCACAAACAGCAAATTTAATCCTGCTACCTGAGCCCATGCTGTGGAAGGGATGCGGGGTTGGGGGGGGGGGGGTTGTCGTTGACCTCCAGTTCCTAAACTGGAGGGGCGGGGGTTTATTGTGCCAAAACACTGGCATATTCCATCCACAACAATTGAGCAGCTGGTGAGGCTACTGCTTACTTTGCACTACTATTGTGTGGCCAGGACCCAAACACATTACATGCAGAAACTACGCAACAAACCAACTACCAGTCCACATTTACGCACAAACTACAATGAAACCATACTGAAACTATACATTAAGCAGGTATATCAAGTGGCACACAATACTATATATCTATATATTCAATAAAATACCTATTTTGCATGACCCATGCAATGAAGTATTATGAGGGTACACTGATTGGTGTAAAAAGAAAGGATTTCTGAAGGATTTTACTGCACAACTAGGTAGTTTACTAGGCTGTTTTACCTATAGTGTTTATTATAGATATAGATATCCTAGGTTTCTAGGATATTCTGGATGGTTGCCAACTGACCCAGGTCCCACCCCAAAGTCTCTATGATATTTGAGACACTAGGTATGCAATGAGATTTTTTGTACACCAGGTGAAATTTGTAAGTCTTGGAAAAGTAATAACACAACTTTCCTTGACACTACTCATGATTTGATATATCATTTACGTCATTAACACAAACAGTACTGGATGAATGACTCATGAAGTGAAGTTTAACACTAACCCAAGTATGAGCCCTAGTAAATGACATTTGTCTTAGCAAGTACCACTGATAAGACTGTTATTGACACAATTTTTTTTAAATCAGTTTAAACTGCATCCCTCCATCTCATGGTCACTATCAGAGAAAGTGATCATGGTAAGATTAAAAGTTAGTCCATTTAAAGCCATCAAAGATTTAGTGAAAATTAAAGGAAGAGAACTATGAGGTACCCAGTTTGGGATGAATGACCAGTTTCCCTGAGAAATTCAAGAGCGTTGAAAAAAACTAATCCCGATAATGAAGCAACAGAGGAACAAAGGAAAATGAGCGAGTCTCAAATAGACAAACTGTATGTCAATAGGCAACTGTACAGGAGCCCTGACATTACTTGGATTTAAATTTGGACAATTTCTTTGGTGGAAGGTGAAAGGTGCATGAAGGATGAAGGGAGGGGTACATAAATAAATAAACAAATAGTTTCTTGTGTGCTCTAATTTCATTTTGCCTTTTCAAATTTCTTAATCTTGTTTGTTAGGTGTTCCATCCATCCTTTTATTTCATGTACCACAACCTGTAACTTTACTAAAATGTTTCTGTTCAAATATCTTAAGAATAATAGAGCAGTATGCAATACCATTAGAATGAGAAAACATATGAAGTTAATTAGTTAGAATGTATGAGGCATTAATTCACCAATTAAAAGAACTAAAATATCAACCCCCACCTGAAAAATTTAAATGCTGATATACAGTATGTCTGTTGCAAGAAACTTATCTATTAGCGGCACAATTTACACAGATATTTTTTTAGCCTATAACTCAAAGAAAAGAGAAGTAGCCATTCTTATAGAAAAAAAATATATATATACCAATTGTAATTATTAAAACAGTAACTGTTACAAACGCTGCCCAAGTCACGTCAAAGCTGCTGTTCCAGGGTCAAGTCACGTCACAGCTGTTCCTTCAAAGTCAGGTCACGTCACAGCTGTTCTTTCAAAGTCAGGTCAAGTCATATATATATATATATATATATATATATATGTATGTGTGTGTGACCCTGGACCACAAAACCAGTCTTAAGTCGCTGGGGTATATTTGTAGCAATAGCCAAAAATACATTGTATGGGTCAAAATTATAGATTTTTCTTTTATGTCAAAAATCATTAGGAAATTAAGTAAAGATCATGTTACATGATTGATTTTTTTGTAAAATTCCTACTGTAAACCTATCACAATGTAATTTTTGATTAGTAATATGCATTGTTAAGAACTTAATTTGGACAACTTTAAAGGTGATTTTCTCAGTATTTTGATTTTTTTGCACCCTTATATTCCAGATTTTCAAATGGATGCATCTCGGCCAAATATTGTCCTATCCTAACAAACTATACATCAATAGAAAGCTTATTTATTGAGCTTTCATATGATGTATACATCTCAGTTTTGTAAAATTTAACCTTATGACTGGTTTTGTGGTCCAGGGTCACATATATATATATATATATATATATATATATATATATATATATATATATATATGTGTGTGTTACGGTTAGGTGCTGGACGGACAAGACAGGAGATGAGGTACAAACAAACAATTACTTTAATATAAATCTTCAGAGGAATCAGACTGGAACAAGCAAGAACACAGAGTACATCCACACACATCAAAACAACATTAAAGACCGACAGAGAACTAAAGACTAAGACAGACTTATAAAGGGTAACTAATCATTGCAGACAGGTGAAGTGGATGACGCTAATGAGGGTTAAACCAGACAGATCGACGGGGGAGACAATGGGAGAAACCAAATACATAAACAGACAGAACTGTGACATAACGCCCCCTCCGGATAGGCGCGTCCTCACGCCGCAGAAAACAAAAACAAACAAGACAAGAGGGGCGAAAAAGCAGAAAAACAGAGTCTATGTGGGAGGAGGCTTCGGCAGAGGACGGAACCCCGGGAGAGGGACAAAGAACAGAGTCCTAGGGGCAAACAAAACAGTCCAAGGAGGTGACGATGGTGGGAGGAGAGAGAGGCTGAGAGAGACCCAGACCGCAGCCATGATGACGACCCACGGTGGAGCCGACGGAGGGAAGAGCCATGGTGGAGGAAGGGCTGACGACTCCAGGGGGCCGACCGACAGAGGCGGAGCAGCTGGCAGAGGAGACCGAGGCGGAGACGGAGAGCCGAAAATCCTGGGCGACACCGAGGATCCGGAGGGCCAAGGCGGAGCCTGAGGCTCTGGCGACCAAGGCGGAGGCGGAGATCCAGAGGTCCGCAGCGGAGCTGGAGCGACAGAGGATGGTGGCTGTGCCGGAGGGAGGGAGGAGTCCTTAGGAGCCGGTGGGACGGAGTGACAAGGCGCAGCCAAAGGAGCAGAGTCCTGAGGTGACGGAGGGACGACGACCGACCAGGGCGGAGCCGGAGAGACGAGGAAGCCTGGTGGAGGAAGCCGAAGGGTCGGAGGGCCGAGGTGGAGTTCTGGACTCTGAGGCTAGACAGGTAGATCATGACAGGTAGATATTGCCATAAAAAAGTCTATTAAATCCCCAGAGTTAAGTTCCAGAGGTACTTCAGTAAAGAAGTCGGTAACACTTCATAATAACGTTCCGTTGTAAGTCATTTATAAGAGGTTAGTTAGTGATAAAATAATGATTTACAAAACATTCATAAATGTTTAATAAGTGATATGCTAACAATTTGTGTATGTTTTGCTAATTCATTTACAAGTAATATACAAGTAATTAGTTAATGGACTAATCATTTACAAAATATGACTATGCATTCATAAATGATTAATAAGTGATATGTTAGTATTTTTCTGTTTTGTAGATTAAGTAATAAATCATTTACAAGTGATTAGATAACGATGAACTAATAATTTACAAAACATGATTATACGTTTACAAATGATTATTAAGTAATATGCTAATGATTTACAAATCTGTCATAAGTTATCTTTAAAAAAAATTAGCATATCATGAAATAATCAAACAAATCCTTAGTAAGTGGTTAATGTAACAGTGGGAGTCTGAGGTGGATCCAATTGCAAGCTTTATTGTAGAAGTGGTCAAGACAAGCAGGGTCAAACACCGGCAAACAGGAACAAGGGTAATCCGAAAGAATAATCCAATACACAGGCGAGAAGGTCAGGGGCAATCAGCAAGGTTCAAAAACGTAGAAACAGTCCAAAGATCAAAAACACAAAGGCTAGGCTAGAAAACAATGAACAATGGAAACACTAAGGCTAAACAACGATCAGCAAACACAGAGGGGGAAGGGGGAGGCTTTATACCAAACACAAGGGGTCACATTACAGAAACAACCAATGGGGAACAGACACATGGAATAGGGGAACCAATGAGAACATAACACAGACAAGAGTAAAAGCATGGTGGGTTGTGTGAACACAAAACAGAAGAGAGTTCATATCGGAGGGCCCTCTAGTGGGGCTGCCGGGCACTCCATAACAGTTAATAAGTTACTAGTTAATATATGTCACTTAAAAATAATTAAAATATCAATCATTTAAATTTATCCTTCACTGAAGATCACATCATGAATAAATCATTTACAAATCTTTCTGCATCCCCTAATCTAAAGTGTAAACTTCTCATCAGTTGTAAATGTTTTACTCATTATTCAAAGGTCTTTCCCCCAGTGTGTATACCCACACAGCGTGTAACCGGCAGGATTGTAAAACATTCACAAATGATGAGTAGTTTACATTTTAGATTAGGGGATACAGAAAGATTTGTAAATGATTTATTCATGAATTTACACAACAGCTTTTGAATACTTTGTAATGTGTACTGCAAGGGCTGACTGGTGAGGGTAAAGATGTCTTCTCTGGCAAACATGAGCTGCGACTCAAATGACGCACTATACACTATTTACTTATGCACTATGCACCATGTAGTGTATGAATTATATAAGGTTATTTTGTCATTTATAAACAGTTTGATAGCCCCTCCCTCTTCACTACGTAATTTAAGCTGCGACAGTGCATGAAGTGTTAAGTGCATCATCATCTTACAACTTTAATGAAATATCTAAATTATGTACTTATTTACTAATGGTTTGATCATCATTTGTTCATGATTAACAAATGTTTGAGATAATAGTACAATGTTGACATTTCAGTGATTAATAAGTAATTAATATATTATTTTTAACCATTTACTGAAGATCTGTTTTTTTTTATTGCATTACATGCCATTTTTAAGATAATTTACGACAGATTGGTAAAACCGTTAGCATATTACTTACAATAAAATTAACATATCACTTATTAATAATTTATAAACACAGTTATGTTTTGTAAATAATTAGTTCATTAACTAATTACTTGTAAATTAACTTGTAATTGACTTGTAAATGAATTAACAAAACATACACAAATTGTTAGCATATCACTTAATCATTTGTGAATGTTTTGTAAATGATTATTTCATCATTATGTAATCACTTATAAAAGACTTACAACTAAACGTTATTATAAAGTGTTACCAAGAAGTCTATTAAATCCCCAGCGTTATTTTCCAGCTCACCCCCAGCAGTGGTGCAGTGCGCAGGGCTCTCCATAGCCCTCTCTTGCTCCACGCAGCACTCCACCGTCACGGTTGCTGTAGCCGGCTCTCGGACGTGTAGGGCTCTGGCTCTGTGGTGATCCTTTGCTCTGTCGCTTGTGGCTCTGGCTCGTCATCCGCGGTGGGCTCGGGCTCAAACTCCACGTGTCGGGGTGAAGGTTGGCTGGGCTCTGGGTCTTGAGTGGGGCTGGTGTCATCCTCCGCGGTCAACGAAGCTCTGCTGGACTCCAGCACGCACTCGATGTAATCGGCAAGGCTCTCCCGAGGACCATCCCCGGACAGCTGCGCTTTGGTGGCGATGTTAAGTCCTACAGTGGCAGCTAACCCGGTAGTGCATGTGTGGTACGAGGTGCACAAAGTCTCTGGTGTGGTCCTCGAGAGAGCGATTTCCCTGCACCAGGAGAAGGACGGCAGGGTTATCCATAATAAAAATAAAAAACAAACACTGAGAAAAACTGGAAAATAAAGCAGGGAAAAAAACACTGTGAACTGTTTCGGTCTGCCTTTTCTGTTACGGTTAGGTGCTGGACAGACGAGACAGGAGACGAGATACAAACAAACAATTACTTTAATATAAATGTTCAGAGGAATCAGACTGGAACAAGCAGGAACACAGAGTACATCCACACACGTCGAAACAACATTAAAGACCAACAGAGAACTAAACACTAAGACAGACTTATAAAGGGTAACTAATCATTGCAGACAGGTGAAGTGGATGACGCTAATGAGGGTTAAACCAAAGCAGACAGATCAACGGGGGGAGACAATGGGAGAAACCAAATACATAAACAGACAGAACTGTGACACTGTTATCAGTCTTATTATTAAATTCTTGAAAGTATCAGATTACACCACAAACTGGTCAAAATCTACTATTTTACCAATTAAAAAAACTTTTACAGGATTTATGAACAGACATTATTTAGGAATACATATATCTCCTCATTTATCAGAACTATTCAATCTAAACTTTGTTCCACTAATTAAAGCAATTGAAGATGACCTAAATCGATGGATGAATCTCCCACTGTCCCTCCTAGGACAAATTGCCACAGTAAAAATGTCCATATTACCAAGAGTCAACTAGTTGTTTACAATGATTCCTACACAACCCACTAAAAAATAGTTCAGTCAATAAATAGTAAGGGTGCTTTCACATCTGAAACAGGGATTAAAATTATTACAATGTTGCATTTTATTCTTGGTGCAGTTTGCTTTCACACGGCAAAGTTTCTAAACGGACCAAATGTGTTAATACAAGTTACGCGCAAGTAAAATGTCCTCTCATTGGTCAAAGTTCTATGGTTTATTTCCCGGGATTCCTCAGCTGTCATGCATCAGGATAGAACAACAACATCTTTGCGGGCTTATTGTTGCATTTTCTGTAGATGTTATCTCCCATATGGCATAATCCTGATTTCACCATTAATAATGCTGCGATTGTTAACAAAAAATAGAAAAATAAAGGAATCACACATTTACATCACCTTGTTATAGACAATAAGCTTGCCAAGTTTCCAGTACTTATGCAGAAATATTTCTGTAAATATCATTTTTTCTATTATTTACAAATAAAAAATTCCATAAAAACTAAAATTGGCAACAACTTCAACAAACCACCAGCTCTTATCAGAAAAATAATTAGGATTAGTACTTCAAAACAATTACTGACAAAACTATACACCTTACTAATATCTTCAGACACTATACTCAACTCTGATTAAGCAATGGAAAAAGGACCTAAACATAATTACAGATAATAATTTTTGGAGACAAATTTGTATGAGTACATTCAGCTTGAGTAGAAATACCAAAATACAACTAATCCAATATGAAATATTACATAGAATTTATTTAACGCAATACAAAATTGTTTAAAATGGGTATGGCGAATTCTGACAAATGTATCCACTAATACACACCAAATATTTCAGATGATTATCTCCATGCACTTTAGTCCTGTCCATCAATTACCTCATTTTGGAAAGATGTTACTGCAAAACTATCAATTTATTTTAAATGTGAAATCCCACTAACCCCATTACTATGTCTCTTAGGTGACCACTCACAAAATAACCTCACACCAGACTACATAAAAACACAGTATCTGTTACGCAATGGCAACAATTACTATGAGATTACATCAATTATTAAAGACATATAGCCATAGTTAAATATAGGTATTTTTCCAAAGTTTGCGTGCCTATAACTCAAGAAGTATTAAAGATATTGCAATATGATTTTAGATTCTAGTTCTTAATAAACTTTTCTTTTGGAATAGTTGGAATATTTTCAAGGACCTACATCATTCAGTCCCTGAGATATGGGCATCTCAATAAGGCTCCATTTCCAGATTGTTGAATGTTACCCATTTTCAGTGGTTGAAAACCAAATGTTGGTCACTTTGTATACAGTTGAAGAACAATTTCTGAGAATAAATAATGTTGAAATTAGAACTGTATCTTGTTAAAGGGGTCCTATTATGCTTTTTCACTTTTTGAACTTTAGCCAGTGTGTGGTGTGTATGTTTGGGCATAAAAAACATCTACAAAGTTACAAATCTCAAAGTCCACTCCAAGGGGAGATATTTAGTTTTTAAAAATCCCTTTTCAAGAACTACAACGAAACGACTTATTTGGACTACAGCGTTTGTTTTCCGGAGGCTGTTATGTCACAACGTAAGTCCCGCCTACTGAAATTCAATTCATTGGCGGGTGGGGGATTCGCCTAACTTTAGCCATGTATTATGGACGGCCGCTTTTGGGATGCTACAGCGAGCCATAGGTCGGCTCTTAACGGCGAGCTTTAACTAAAGGGTCTTTGTCCTTCTTTCAGACAAATGCAATCGGAGTTATATTAAATCAATTCTGGCACTCATAGAACAGCATAGACTGAAAACACGTCAATCCATAATAAAAAAAGTGCCTCACATGGCTCCGGGGTGGTCAGTAAAAGCCTCCTTTAGCGATCAGATGTGTTTTTGTAAAAAAGAAAAAAAAAAAAAAAATCCATATTTAAAACATAGGAATCACTTTTATCTAGTTTGCTGCCTTGGGAAGGGGCACAGCAGGGCGGAACGCGGTCTACGCTGTTTGCCAATCGCAACACAGTGTGACTGCTGACCAGTCACAACACATTTGGTTTTTCGGATGGCAGAACCCGGAACTAATCGAGCCGTTTGTGCCAGCCTGGGGAGAAAGCTATTGTAATAATGTAAATTGTGTGAAAAGTAATGCGTTTTTCGAACTGCTAAGCATGACAGCATGTTCAAGTACACCCCAAAAACAACGGACCCCTTTAAATAATCGCATAGAACATAGCTGTCTGAGTGCTAAAAGTGCACTGAAATGGTCAAGTTGAGGCACATTACCTTGCTCTCTGTAGATTCGCTTCGGTAACACTTTCTATGAAGCCTGTATTTATAATACATTATAAGGGTATTCTTAAGGCGTTATAATACATTTATAATGCATTATAAAAAACCTTATAATATGTTGTATCATCTTATGAGTATTCATAAGAACAGTTTTAATGTATTATAATGTTTTACTTATTTGTGGTTATAGCTTTTAAGAGTATGATTACCTCCTCCATAGTTATAACGTATTATAAGTCTCATATCTTGCCATGTTTCTCATGTCACTTTACTTAAAGCACACAAAGACCACTTATAAGTAATTATAATAATATTTCTCAAAGAGCCATAAGATCAGGTATTAGATGAGATAAATGTGTTTGTATTTGTATTATCAGTTTGATTATTTGGATGGTATATCCTTCAGACAGCTTTTGATAAGTAACTCTGCAACTGCATGTCAGCTAACAGTAATTATTATTAGTAGTATGCAAAATATATGCTAACACTGTATTTTGATGGTTCCCCAAATGGCAAACTGATTATAAGTAACTTTGCAAGTACATGAACCTACTACCTAGCCTAACCTTAAACTAAGTCTACTACTACTCTAAGGAGTGTTAGTTGACATGTAGTTGAAAAGTTGCTTATAGTCAGTAGAATAAGGGGACCATATATTAATAAAACATAATATAAATGAAAAAATAAATGTAATATGATATAGTCCATTATAAATTAGATATATTGAATGGCATCCATTGCGTGTTATAAATAATCATAATCTTAATAGTTATAACCTCAAATACTCAAGTATTATAATGTATTATAATTGTTGTTACGAGTATTAATGAGATGATATAACATATTATAAGTTGTATTATAATGCATTATGCATTCATTATAATGCCTTAGAAATACCCTCATAATGTATTATAAATAGGGGCTTCATAGAAAGTGTTACCATAACGGTAATACTACTTGAGTTACAGGCACACAAAGATCAGAAAAATAGTATTTGTAACGTTGCTAGAAGATACAAGGCGAAAGAGGATCTAGATGCAGTAGTTTATTGGAATCCATGACAAAACAATAAAATCCAGAGGGTACAGGAACTCAGACAAGGGCAAGAGACAACCATTACACATTTAACAACCAACAAAAGCATAGGGGAAACACAAGGACTATTTATACACAGGGCTGAGGTAATGAACTAATGAGTAACCGTGGAAACTAACAAGGAAGTAGGTGTGGTCAAATGAGTGTCCATGGTGATGAACAAGGGAGCAGAGTGGCAGGGAGACCGTCAACAATGAGAGAGAAAAACTACAAAATGAAAGTCCTTAGACACAGACACAGAAACACAGACCAGAATCATGACAATATTTATGGCACTCAGAAAATAATTTTAAACTGACCCACATTTGGTTTTTGACCACTGAAAATCTGTGCATTTTAATGATTTATCTCTGGAACCGAATCTCATAGGGCATTAAAAATAAAGATGCCAAAAGGAAAGTCTGTTAAGACCCAATATCTAAAAGGCCATTAAGATATCTTTAATACTTCTTGAATAACAGGCATATAAACTTTGGAGAAAAGCAACAAAGATTGCTAAAGTCAGCAGATTTTCATAAATATAACTACCAATTTCTGTGTAAAAATAAGATAATGATGCTGCCATCTTTCTGAAGTCATTTTACCCCCCTGTAACTCTTTCTGAATCTAAGGTGAACATTGCCATTTTGACCTCCCTCTACATAATAGAGGATAACTCAGTCATTATGTGATCTCCCACCCATCACCACTATCCCCTGATGTTTTGGCAGCAGCCCGGGATGTTTTCAAATCCTAGAAATACCCCAGAGAAACAGTATCAGTGCCCCTTCCCTATTACATGCCAGTGTTTTGACAACATAATCAAATAAAATGGACATTTCCAGACTACGCAACCGCTGTGAAATCATTTACTTAGCTGCAGTCAGATATAGTACCACTTCATCTTTCAACAAATGTTTCTTTGTGAACTCTCCGTGACACTGTGCCTCGTTTACAAAACAGCATGCTTCAAAGTCTGAACAATCCTTTGACACGATCTGGAATGGCATTAAAAATAAAGTATCCACTTCTTTCTTATGCTGGGATCCTTCTGATTATTCTGTTATGCGAACAAGCTTAATGTTCTTTCACTCTATTGTGGCACCAGATCTCAGAGACACATCGGATCTTATTAACGTGACGATATCCTAGCAAAACATTTAGCAGTGTTTACATTACTGCTGCACAATTAATGGTTAAAAGATTGCTATCTCTATTCAAACACCCACGTGATCTTATTCCTGAATGGCAACGATTCAGCGGTGTCTATACAACTATTTCACATTGTGCTGCTCACGCTCCACTGACGCTTACAATGTGAAACAAGTATTAAAGACATTCAAATCTGCATTTTCACTGCTGCTGATCCAGAAAGAGCAACACAAACAGTCTTTTCAACCACATAATGATTATTATTTTCTTGATACAGACATATAAATAACGCAAGTACTTGGATAAAAGCTTATTGTTTGGGTATAAACACTTATTGTCTCCAGTAGCGATTTAAACAAAAGTTTTTTAACATATAAGTATTGTAACGTTTCCTCTTCCGCCAGGGGGTGGCGACAACTGCACATTTGAAAAACTATTTATCATTAAATCATTCATTCAGGAGATTCCAATAGTGAAACAAGTCTTTATTAATTGAGACACTGACTTTAAATTTTGTTCGAATATAGACTTAAGCAATGAACATTTTGTCAGAACCACTAGTAAATTAAGTAATTTTTTTTTTCGATTTCTAATCCTTTTTTTCTTTAGAATCGTGAGAGAATCGTGATCTCCAATTTATAAAAGAAAATTGTCCAGAATCATGCAGCTTTAGTTTACATGTTTATTACTGCATATAATTCATTAAAATAGAAGTTTAATTTCATAAAGTACAAGTTCATATCAAAATGCACCTACATTTTTTTTTCATTTTGTGTTTTTAGTTGAATAAAATTCCTCCTCACAGCACAGATCGTGAAAGGAGACTGCAGTTTTTGTTATTCATTATAAGAAACAAAGTGTAGAGACTATGTAAATAATAGATTCAGTGTGCAGTGTAGAGAACTATATTAATTAAATGCAGGTTTGTAATATAGCGATGAACTAAGACTTTTTATATATTTTTAAGCTTTTTAATTATTATAATGGAAGTTTGCAAATGTGAAATTGTATTTATTCAACAGTTTTATACATATAGTTTTATATATATATATATATATATTTTATTTTATACAAAGGTTAATATTAGTGACTAGATTTTAGGAACACTGTTGTCTGATTGTGCTCTAAACAACGCCACAGCTATAGTCTTTGACACAGTGCTGTTTTTATGAATGAAACGGTGCTTTTGAACGAATCGATTTAATTAATTATTCAGTCACAAAGACTTTGACTTACTGCCACCTACTGTCGGTTTCAGTATACATTAAGTTGTTTAAATTTCTATATTCAAAACTTTACATTTAAAAAAAAAAAAAAACAAACATTGTTATTATAAAATGCATTAATTCCACCGGTAAAAAAAAAAAATCTGTAAATATTGTTAATGCCACATTTGAGCTCTTCTGTGCCATGCAAAGATGAATTGTTGATGCTGATTTAAATTAACTGCTAACCTATTCAGCCTGCTTGTATGTTATTTTTTTAATTGAATTTATTGTTTAATTAAAATTGTTGATAAAAGTTAAAGTGTAAACTTTTTGGCACAAAAGATGACTACATTTAATAAAGTTGGCATTACAAAGGTTTAAAAAAGGAGTCAAATATCACCTTACAGTGATATGCAGGACTTTACAAATGTTTTTTGCTCTTTCTGAAGATCCAGGACTAAATTGCATCCTACAACAGTTTTCTGGCATATTAAAAAGTGATAATGTCAATATATAATTTAATGTTTTTGAGTTATAGGATTTTTTAATAACACAGCTATGTCAAAATTATTCAACCCCTATTCAACATTGCTGTTTTAAGACAGTTATTCAAAATGGAATTAGCTTGGGGTGTAACACAGTATACTCTTAGCCCATGCATGTGCTGATAGGGAGTAGCAAATATGGTAAAGTCAACAAAGCTCACACAAAATCAATAGAGAAGAAATAGTTTGCTATATTAGAAAGTCTAAAACTACATGAAGATTTCTAAGACATTACAAGTCCCTAGAGACACAGCTGGCAGCCGTATTCCTTATATTAATGTGTGTTGAACCAGAAAACCTTTGAGGCTGTTGAACAAAAAAGCACAATATCATAAAATGTTTGATTAGATCAACTGAGAAAAACTTGCAATGTACAGCCAAAGACTTGCAAGATGACCCAACGAAAGGAGGAAAAATATTTCAATGCTGTGTACAAGAGGAACACTAGACAAGTGTAGTCTTCATGTTGAGAAATCTTGCTGAATACCGCTCTTGACCAAGAAGAACAAAAAGGCTGCCTTGAACATGCCAAAATTCATTTGGATAGACCTGTGGAGTTCTGGAAGAGTGTTTTATGGGGTGATGTGTCCAAACTGGAACTTTTGGGGCGTATGGATCAGCAGTATGTCTGGTGCAAAAATGACAAAGCTTATAAACAGAAGAACACCATCTCCATCATCAAACATGGAGGTGGGCCAGTCCTGTTATGGGGTTGTTTTACTGTAGCAGGAAGTGGAAAACATGACCATACAAAGGATATCATTGATTTATGAAAGTATAAGACCATTTTGGCAAACTTTGTGATGCCTTTTGTGCAAAGTCTAAAGCTAATAATCAATGGACTTTCCTGCAGGACAATCATCCTAAAGTATACGTTCAAATCTACTTAAGCTTGGTTTAGGAATCAGTCATAGAATGTTTTTAAGTGGCCTGTTCAGTTTACAGATTTAATTCTCATTGAAAATACATGGTTGAACTTGAAGCAAGCAGTGGCAAAGTAAAAACCAAAGATTATCAGTGATCTGAAAGCTTTTTCAGGGGAGGAATGGCCCAAGATTGCAGCAGAAAGGTGACAGAAGCATCTAAGCACTTCCAGGCAGTGTTTATTGGTGGTTTTAAAGAATAAAAGATTCTACACCAAATTTACTTTCAGGGGTTGAATAATTTTGAACATGAATGTTTAGAGCCAATTTGATTTTTTGTCATTATTCATCAACTTACGTTCTCAGAATTACTCAAATGTGTATTTATAAACTTTCTTTAATAGTTTACTCATGCCTTTGTTGAATTGTTTTCACAAAATGTTGTTCTCTGCAGCAAAATGTCTTGCAGGTCAAGGGGGTTGAATAATTTTGATTGCAACTGTATAATGGGAACGTTAATTTCTGTCACTGTACCTAATTTTGGTTTTATATATAATTTAATTTAAACAATTTAAATATTTTTCCCTGCACCAAAATGTCATAAGGTTTGTAGTGCTTACATTTATCATCTTAAACAACAGCCTTTGCTAAGAGTTTGGAGAGAGTAGTCTCATTCTTTGTTTTCAGCATGACGAGATGTATTACTCTGCAGTTTTTAGCCAAGCTAGATATCCACTCACATTTGCAGCATCACAAAAGTGCTCCTTTAAATTGGAAAATTAAATAACGAAAATCTAAAAAACAGGATAATTTCACATCCATTTATCAGGTGAAACATAATAGTACAATAGTCAAGTCACCATTATTTATATAGCGCATTTTACAATGCAGATTGTGTCAAAGCAGGTTTACAGTATTAAACAGGGAAATAGTGTGTTGAAATAGTGTTCCATTCTCATCTGGCCTGACGAAACCAGCAGTTTAAATCTAGGCTGTAATAAAGTCAGACTTAGTAGAGGACTTGTCTGGTTCCTGTAGTCTTGTGCCAATGGGTGTGTAATTGACGAGGTGTTCACTAGGGTGAAATCTGTCTCTAGGGCTCATCTAGTTGTCCTGGCCTCCGCTGACATTTAGGGCTGTAGAGGTCGTCTCTAGGTGCTGATCCACCATCTGGACTGGATACTGACTGGATCCAGTGGACTGCAGTGACCATCATCATTAATATGCTGTGTGCATCTAAACATTTCTCACAGATTTTAAATATTTAAAAGCAGAGGTCGCTTTTAAAAGGGAAATGTAAGTAGTAAATGTATTACCTCATTTAAAATATGTATTTTATAACATCACATTGATTAATATTTAGTGATATTTGTGCTCTCCTAAACGTTTTTTCAGGGATATTTTCTTTCACTCACGATGTGGAGCAGACGGGAAAGTTGGTTTTATCAAGAAAAACACAGAAAGTAAAACAAAGCCACAGTTAACACGCTGCTGTTTTATTTATGAATGAAACTGCGCTTTTGAACGAATCGATTTAATGAATTATTCAGTCACAAAGACTTTGACTTACTGCCACCTATTGTCGGTTTCAGTATACATTGAGTTATTTAAATTTCTATATTCAAAACTTTAAATTTAAAACCTCCTAACATTGTTATTATAAAATTCATTAATTCCACCTGTAAAAAAATATTCCTTAATGCCACATTTGAGCTCTTTTGTGCCATGCAAATATGAATTGTTGATGCTGATTTAAATTAACTGCTAACTTATTCAGCCTGCTTGTATGTTATTATTTTAATTGAATTCATTGTTTAACTAAAATTGTTGATAAAAGTTAATAAATCAATTTTTTGGCACAAAAGATGACATACATTTAATAACGTTGGCATTACAAAGGTTAAAAAAATCTTTAAGGGGTCAAATATCACCTTATAATGGGAAGGTTAATGTCTGTCACTGTACCTAATTTTGGTTCATATATTTTATGTTATCTTAATGATATTTTGAGTGAAATAATGAGTCAAATTCATTTGAAAAGCGTTTTCCTTTGTGGACAATCATGCAGTAGGCAATGACTCCTTCAAAGGGGTCCCGTGGAAGGATGACCAGCCCCCGCTGACAGCTGTGCTGGCGCAATGTTTTTTTGTGACTTTCGCAGTCTGTACCCGGTACCATGGCGTCTGGCGAGGAGGACGGAACTGTTGAAGAGAAAGAAACCAACAACAAGAAGCGGACGAAAGGCGCCATCGCAACGGCATGGCTCACGTTCTACAATATCGCCATGACAGCTGGGTACTTGCTGGTGAAAGTTTAAGTTTGAACTGCTTTTATTCAATGTACTTGCTGAATGCAGTCGTGTGTCTGTTTATAGTTCTGACCATTGTAAATCATTCGACTAGCTGTTCGGTTACCAAAGACAACTTTAAATCCTTCACGAAAGACTACTGTTAATCACTCATAGAGCGCGTACGTAATAGTTCGTTTTATTTTAGAAAGGTCAGCTGTTACAAAGTAACAGGAATATTCTTCACAGCTACCGAAGCGTGCTCAGCCTTTCCTAATACGGTTGACTGTATTGCAAGTGTCGCCCCCTCAACTGTCGCAGTGATATGTTTAGCGCTGACACTGGAACTCTGGCCCGGCATGGCAAAATGCTCGATAGACAAAATGTAACTAAGAAAAATAAAACACGATAATTATAATGAAAGCTCGGTGCACCAGTTTTTCAGTTAAACATAACTTAACGTGCTCTAAACTGGTGTAGACTTAAAGCGCATATTCTTGTGAAATAGAAGTGTGGACCAACGTAAAGCACATGTTAAGTACTTATATATAATTTTAACTGTAGTGTGTTTTTGAATGCTATCTTTACAGTTTTACATTTTAAATGTTTAAAATCGCAACTTAAAATTGTTTAATAGCACAAATGCATGACAAGATTCAATAGAAATAAAGTATATTTCAGTTTACATAAATGCTGATCACATTCAGAAGTGCACTTTCAGAAACAATATAAATGATTATGAAATTCTAGATGTACTTAAGTCCCAATTAAGTGCATCAAGAAAGAATCTAAAACTTAATTTAATATAAAATAACTTAATATAAATGTAAACTAAAGAAATTCATTCTGAATTTAATTGCAATTAACATGCAAATGCTGCAACAATATGAGATAGGATAAAAAATGGAAATTTTAAGGCTTGTAAACTGTACCCAAAAGTACATGAACTATGGATATGTTTTACTAATATTTGATGGAAAATCAAATATCTTTTGTTTTTAAATTTGATTGACAAATATATTGTTAATTTAAATTGTAAAAAAATATTTTTGTTAGCTGATTAGACTTAAAAAAATATGCTAGTGCTACCTGTCTTTAATAAAAATGTAACTTAGTTAGATTTTTTATTCTCCTGTGCAATGAATTTCATGCATAAAAATGTGGTTTAAATGGCTAACTACTTTATACTTTGCGTATGTGTATGTGCTGTATCTTTACCTGGAATTAAGGTAAAAAGCACAGCCTGTACTGCATACATTATATACTTTTTTAATTAGTGTTGGTGTTAAAGTGTTTTTTTTTTTTCTTTTATTGCAGGTGGCTTGTACTGGCTGTTGCCATGGTCCGGTATTATCTTCAGAAAGGCACCCATAAAGGCTTGTACAAAAATATAGCAAGGACACTTAAATTTTTCCAGACATTTGCACTACTAGAGGTAAGATCAGCTGCTTTTAACCACCATTGTAATGTAAACCTGCAGTTTATTTTACTTCAATAGTTTATTTATTTATTTATTTATTTATTTATTTATTTTTTACTTTTTTAATTAACAATTGTAGAAAACCATGCAATATGTGGGCTCAATTCCTAAATTCTCACACTTGACTTAAGGGCTTTTATTTAGGTGAATTCCAAACAGCTTTTTTTGTGTACTTGCAAGAAGGTGACACTACGTTCAAAGCAAAAGTGAGCAACTTAATTCTTCAACAAAATGATTTTGGCATTTATGATCACATGATCCTGAGTGGTGCAACCTCATAGTTCATTTTGAAAACTGATGTCATTTTTTAAAAATATCTAAATGTGGGATTTAAACTCATTAAAATGAGAAATATTGTGTTTTTTAAATTAATATATGTATTTACCAAGCACCACACAAGAAACACAGATACATTCAAATAAATATGAATTAAGCACAGAGAGTTGACACTTGTTTTTTTTTTTCTAAGCAGTTATAAACATATATTTGGTTGCGCAAGATAACATTTAAATTAAACAATGTTATACCCAGCCTCAACTATGTCAGGAATGTTGGATCCAGCCTTGCTAAATCTTTCTCTCTGTCAGTGTTACCTTGATAGCCAAAATAGTCATCACCTTGTTATCTGCCAAGTAGACAGTACTTGCAGGTGGAGATGGTAGTAATGGTAAAAAAATAAATAATACAAAAATAAATCTTAGTTAGGATCCGTTAAAAGTTTAGAACCTTCAAAGATAAAGATGAAGTAACATTTGGGATATTGTCAACAGCCATTTTTGAGACAGTAATGCCTTGCAACCTTTGATCACTTTAAGTCTTCTGCCCATAGAAGTGAGCAGCCACCTTTCATTATGAGCTCTGTGGACACTTAAAATAAATAAAACAGTGTGTATGAACACTCAACTCACTGCAGTGAATGTAAATGTCATGTTAAGTGTGACCATTAGATGGTGCTTGTCATTCAAGCATTGTAACTTAACCTCTGAGTCAGCCGAGGCAGATATAGAAGTACTGTTGTTTACTTCCAGTTGTACTGTTAGTGTGTTCTAAACCTATGGAATAAAGAATAAGGTCAATTCCATACCATCATCTCATATCTGAGCACCATAAATATTACATATATATTACATTATGTTACATATAAATTCTGGTGATGTAGTATGGTTTGTATTTTTGTTGCTTTTCACTCTCAGAATAATATTTAGAAAAAAAAAGTATAAATAAGGAACTGTGACCCAGAAGCGTTATTATGAGGCAACTTACCCACAAATTGGCTAAAATATGGTGATTAAAATGTTATCAATTATTTTTGATTTTATGGGACTGAGTAAAAAGACATGCAGCATTAAAATGGGTTCACTGAAGAGTTGTGTCTTTTAGCATGCTTGCATCTGTGTACTGAATCTGTCTGTATTTATTTTTCTTGCGCTCATTCTTTTTCTGAAGGAAATGTTCTTAGCTCATTGCTTCTGTTTTTATTTCAGGTTGGACACTGTGCTGTTGGTATGTACTGCATTTTAAAGTGTTATATAAGTATCTAATTCCAGATATATGAAGAGTTTTTCAGGTGTTATTTTTGGTGTGTTAAAGGACTTGTGCGGACATCTGTAATTGTGACTGGGGTCCAAGTATGTTCTCGGATATTCATGGTTTGGTTTATTACAAACAGCATCAGACAGGTCAGTGTGCATGATATGGACATTAATTCTCAAATATTGTACAACCATAAAACCTCTCAGAATTATGGAAACTATTCACTGTTAACCTGTGTACAATCTGTTAGGTTTTTTTTTACATTTAACATTTTTCCTTTCATTTGAAACATGCTAAGATTCAGAACGAGGAGAGTGTGATATTGTTCGTAGTAGTTTGGACGATTACAGAGATCACTCGCTACTCTTTCTACACTTTCAACTTGCTCAATCATCTGCCATACTTCATCAAGTGGGCCAGGTACAAATGTGGCATGTCACTAAATTTCATTTCCTAACAGCAGAGTTTGCATTACTTAGTTTCACAGGTTTCAGTTTGCATGGTGTGGTTTCAACATGTCTTCTTTTAGCTAAAATGATTTTAATGACCAAAAACTTTATTTGTTTGTTTGTTTTGCTTATGTGACCTCAAAAACTAGAAAAAGGTGTTGCAACTCCTTTAAACACAAGGTGTACACCCTTCATGATGTGATTTTCTGCTTTGTATTGTGTACTTTAACACATCAGTAGCTCATGATGTAGTGTTTTCAGCGTCGCAGAGTGGCTTGTTTTGCAGTACGTTTCTCCACACAAACTCTATCTGTACAAGTGCTTACACAGCCATAAATATCAGTGTTATTTTACTGTTTTGTGTAAAATAAGTAGTAGTAGGGGATGCACCGAAATTTCGGCCGGCGAAAATTATCTGTAATTTTCAATTTGCTGTTTTTGGCCCAAAGAGAAAAATGGATGAAAATACAGTATAGCCTATTACGCGGCGCACCTATCTGCTCCCCGCTATGCTCTGCTCACATGCTCTGATAATAATAGCTTTATATGATTATACATGTGGGTAATTAGTCAAAAAAGTTATATCTGATTCTGTTGCATAGAGCTGAATAAAAATAATATATTGATATTTAATATTAATGCACTTTCTGTCCAATTGTAGTGTGGATATTTTATTGGATTGTTTTTTTTTTCAGCATAATTAAGATTATTGAGTTAAATTAACAGTCTTACAAAATTACTTTATATTGTTTAATAAAATTAATTAATAAATTATTACATTTTCAGTTTCAGTTTATTGCATTACTCTGCAGTATAAATGTTTTGAAAATTAGCAAGTTCTGTGCATAACTGATAACCAGTGATCACAACTAGGTGCATGGTGGTTGGAAATGCTGTCTAACTTGCAGTTATGTAATGATGACTTTTGCTAAAATACACTTGGAAGACTTAGACATCAGCTTTTTTTATTATTACATTTTTGTAATGATTACTGTGGGCTGCTGAATGCTTGAATCTGATTGGGTGATGAACATTCTAAGCTGTCCAATTATTTTCAGGGCATGGCACGGCAAACAAAGTTTCCACATTGACCACATTGCTTGTCCATATCACTTTGCCAAATGATTTCAGTTATTTCTAATGTCTTTTTAGCTTTCAACACCAAAAGAACCAAAACCCACAACGACACTGACCAAACAAATAAATGTAGTAAACAACAGGATAAACACAACAAATTATTTCCATGTTTTTACCGTAAAATTACATTTTATTATGTATAGAAAGCACATACTCTATTTATTTATTTATCCTTTATTTAACCAGAAAGATCCCATTAAGATCATATTCTCATTTTACAGGGAGAACCTGACAAGATGGTAGCACACAGTTTCACAAAAAAAGGACAAAACTCTAGTCAGAAAAGACAAGCCATAATAAAGAGAAAAAGAAAAAGCACCTAAAGGACTCTTTTAAAACAGATTTAAAAGTACATTTAGAAGCACTCAAAGGTGGCAAAAACTATAGTTTAAGTATATTTTGCAAGTCATGCCAAAGGGGCATAAGAAAAAAAGCATGTTTACCAATACTGAAGATGCCCTTGAGACTTTTAGTTGAAGATGTAACTGAGATCTAGTACTATTCTAGTACCACAGTTTGTATAAAACGATAAAAGATAAAAAGTTTGAAATATAAGAAGCTAATTTACCAAGGAGTGCCTTAGCAATACATATGTACATGTTCAAATTCCTCCTATGCTCTAAAGATTAGCATTCTACAGATTATACAGTATACAGTGATGTGTACGCGGTTCTGCGCTATACATAAAATGTAATGCTGCATGAAAACCAGAATCCAGTTTCCTTAACAAAGACGAAGCTAAATCCTTATGAACAAGATCACCATAATCAATAACAGATAAAAAAAAAAAAAAGTAAAAACCTCAGTTTTGTCCTAGCTTCATAGGTAAAGCAAATTTTTAAGCCAGCATTTTTCAATCCTGTCCTGGAAGCCTCTCAACTCTGCACATTTTGTATTTCTTCCTTATCTAACACACCTGATTTAACTAATCAGCTTATCAGAGTAGAGAAGAGCTGAACTGGGAGACATACAAAACATGCAGTGCTGGGGGGTCTCTCAGGACAGGTTTTAAACCCCTGTTTTAAAGGTTGTATCAGCGATTTCTAGCCTGAAACATAAAGTGTCAATTTCAGCTGACCTTTCTTCACGATCCGCTCGCTGCCTGCCCCATAAATTGTCTGTGAAAAAAACGCGTCTCTCTGGTCAGCCTAGGGTCCGAGATATGCCAAAAAAACAATCGGCACTACCACTACCGTCAGGGGTTTGGTGTTGTGGACTTTCGCTCCGCCTCCCTCACATCCCTGCACCAGTAGGAAAGTTAACAACACCAAACCCCTGACGCTGATTGGTTGGAACACTGTTTGTTTATCTGTGGAAAGGTTGGTAGTGCCGATTGTTTTTTTTGGCATATCTCGGACCCTAGGCTGACCAGAGAGACGCGTTTTTTTCACAGACAATTTATGGGGCAGGCAGCGAGCGGATCGTGATGAAAGGTCAGCTGAATTTGACACTTTATGTTTCAGGCTAGAAATCGCTGATACAACCTTTAATAGATAAATTAACCCTTAGTTTAGCCTAAGCTTCTTCAGCAGGTTGTCAATAGGGATGTTAAAAGCTAGTCTTTCATTCAACCATATGCCTAAATAACTTATTTAAATTTAAAACCAATTTCAGCTTGTTGTATTACATTAAACACCTTTTTTAGGTTTAGTCGAAAATTATAAAATTGATTTATAGAAAAAAATTTAAAGTGATTTATAGAAGATGCTGCTGAATAAACAATTTTATCATCGGCATACAGATGTACATTGGCAGAGTCCACACCAAAGCCTAAGTCATTGATAAATCTTCATTGAACTAAAAATAGGAGATAAAATGGATCCTAGGGAGGGTTTTTAACATGGAGAAAAGGAGAATTACAATTTTCTATACTTGCACAGTGGTTCCATTCAGAAAGGTAATTATCAAACCATTTAAGAGGAGCTTCGCTAATACCTATAGACCTAAGTTTCTGTAGCAATAAATTATGGTTGACGGAATCAAATGATTTCACCAATTTAACACTGCACAGGACTTTTTGCTATTTAGAGTGTTTATAAGTAAGTGTAACTAAGAGAGATGCAGTTATGGTTCTAAAACCTGGGGTCCGTTCTTCGTACCTCGCTTACTACATCCAAGATCAAATCATCGCGCTAACTATGAGCTCG
>NC_133363.1:14528368-14549074 GCF_049309525.1 Garra rufa | reverse complement strand
CCAGTCTTAAGTGTCACATGATCCTTCAGAAATCATTCTAATATGCTGATTTATTATTAGAATGATCAATGTTGGATAATATCAACAGTTGTGCTGACAAATATTTTTTGGAACCTGTGATTTTTTTTCCCCAGGATTCTTTCATGAATAACAAGTTTAAAAAGTACAGTGTTTATTCAAAATATATTTTTTATTACAACGTAAATTATTTATTATTAACTTTTAATACATTTTTAATTATTAACTGAATACATCCTTGGTGTATCTATCTATCTATGTGTATATACATATATATATATATATATATATATATAATATATATATATATATATATATATACAACATACATAGATAGATAGATAGATAGATAGTAGATAGATAGATAGATAGATATAGATAGATAGATAGATAGATAGATAGATAGATAGGTAGATAATGTGTGTGTGTGTAGCTGTGGTCATCATTCGTGTGTGAATCGTCATAATTATTTTCTACACTTTCTTGCAAGATACTTTTCTTTTCCCACGTGAGTCAGTCCGCGTCAGTCGTGATCTTTAACCAATCAGATGTGACCTCGCCATTTCAACCAATCATAACCCGCCAGGAGCGCAGCCTAAATCCTGTTTACATGAAATAAACCTGCTCCCAAGCAGGTTTAAGCTTACGGACCTGTTACTATGACACCAAGTCCGAGATGCGCATCGATGAACGAAACAATCCAAGATCAGACAAATCCACAACAATCAAATCCAGCTAACTGAGTTAGCGACGTACGAAGAACGGAGCCCAGCTTTAAAACCTGATTGATAATCATTAAGGATATTATTATCCATTCAAAATAGTTTTAATTGGTAATTTATTAGTGATTAAAATACTTTAGCTAAAATTGGCAATCTGGAAATAGGATGATAATTATTAGGATCAGAAGGATCTCCACCTTTTAGTAACGAAACAACTGTTTTTGGTATAGTATTTGAAATTAAACTTAAATTAAAAATAGAAGCTATTGGCTCTGCCACAACACCACCAGCAGCTGATTTTTTAAGGGGTGGTTAATTGTGATTTCACTTTTTTAAGTTTAGTTATAATGTTAGTGTATAATAGTGTATAATGTTGTTGTTTGAGCATAAACGATATCTGCAAAGTTACCATGCTGAAAGTTCAGCGCAAATGGAGAAATGATGGCAGTTTAATGCCTACAGTTGCGGCTGGTAGAGACTACAACGAGCTACTTTCTCGGCTGGTGACATCACAAACCCTGAAACTTACATAAACCCCTGTCCCCGGGAACATGCAACAAAGAGGACGAGGCCTGTCTTCTAACAATTTTAAAGGGTCCTATTATGCTTTTTCACTTTTTGAACTTTAGCCAGTGTGTGGTGTGTATGTTTGGGCATAAAAAACATCTACAAAGTTACAAATCTCATTTGGACTACATCGTTTGTTTTCCGGATGCTATTATGTCACAACGTAAATCCCGCCTACGAAAATTTAAATCGTTGGCTGGTGGGAGATTCGGCAAACTTTAGCGATGTATTATGGACAGCCACTTCTGGGATGCTTCAGGGAGCCGCAGGTCGGCTCGTATAAACGCGAGCTTTAACTAAACTGCTTTCAGACGAATCCGTGCTGGAGCTGCGCCCGTCGATGTGTGCGGTATAGAGGGTCAAAACACACGCAGAGCTGCGTCTGCTGTAAACACGAACATTGACTAGATTGACAAACAAACGTGGACATGGCGACGCGATGTAGACGTGCAGTGTGTGGTAAGAGATTTATTCATCATACAGTGTAGATAGCTTCACTAGCCTTATGGTTTGCGGGCATGTAAATAATTAAATACATTAGCACAATAATGATAATATCATGTATCGGTGATCTCGCAGGCTGACGATAGGACCAACAATACTGTAGCTTTTTTTTTTTACTCAACCTCCATGCATCCTAGGTGTATGTGACTTCCTGCTTTCAGACGAATGCAATCGGAGTTATATTAAAAATAATCCTGGCACTCCCAAACTTTATAAGGGCAGATTGAACGGCATAGACAAGTGTTTTCTCCATCAGTCCAAAATATGTCGATCCATAATAAAAAAAGTGTCTCTCATGGCTCCAGGGGGGTCAGTAAAGGCCTCCTTTATCGATCTGATATGTTTTTGTAAGAAAAATATCCATATTTACATTTACATTACATTTACATTTATTCATTTAGCAGACGCTTTTATCCAAAGCGACTTACAATTGGGAATACAACAAATGATTCATCCTAAGGAGGCAGATCGACATAGGAAGTGCTCAAAAATACCATATGTCAGGCGTTGTTAGATGAGTACGGGCTAGAAAGGGAAGATCAGGAAAGAGAGGAGAAGATTTTTTTTTTTTTTTTTTTTTATTGAGTCAGATAGTGTCGAAAAAGATGGGTTTTCAGCAGTCGCTTGAAGACAGTAATGGAGTCAGCGTTTCGGATGGGGGTGGGAAGATCATTCCACCAGGCAGGGACATTGAAGGAGAATGTTTTGGAAAGTGATTTCGTGCCTCTCTGTGGTGGTACAATAAGGCGTCTTTCACTAGAGGATCTCAGACTTCTGGAGGGAGTGTAGATGCGTAGTAGTGAATGGAGGTAGGCCGGTGATGAGCCGGTGGCTGTCCTATAGGCCAGCATCAGTGTCTTGAATTTGATGCGTGCTGTAACCGGTAGCCAGTGCAGGGATATGAAGAGAGGTGTGACATGGGCCTTCTTGGGCTCATTGAAGACGAGCCGTGCTGCTGCATTCTGAATCATTTGTAGAGGCCTGATTGTACATGCTGGAAGACCAGCTAAAAGAGCATTGCAGTAGTCCAGCCTGGAAATGACCAGGGCCTGGACGAGGAGTTGTGCAGCATGCTCTGTTAGGAAGGGCCTGATCTTTCTGATGTTGTGCAGTGCAAACCTGCAGGATCGAGCAGTTTTAGCTATGTGTTCTATAAAAGTCAATTGGTCATCAAAGATTACACCAAGATTTCTGGCTGAAGTCGATGGGGTAGATGGGGTAGAAGTCGATGGGGTAGATGCATATTTAAAATGTAAGAATCACTTTAATCTATCTTGCTGTTTTGGGAAGGGGCGTGACAGTACTGAAGCTGTTCGTCAATTGCAATGCAGTGGGACTGCTAACCAATCACAATACATTAGGTTTTTTGTTAGGTGAAACCCGGAACTAATGGAGCCATTTGTGCCAGTCTGAGGAGAAAGCCATTGTAATAACGTAAATTATGTGAAAAATTATGCGTTTTTTGAACCACCAAGCATGACAGCATGTTTTAGTGCACCCTCAAAACAAAATAAAGACTTTGTAAAAGAGCATAACAGGACCCCTTTAATGGATTCACAAGTTTCAAAGTCAATGTTCTAAAGCAGCAGTTCTTAATCCCGTTCTTTGCATGGGCAAACTGCCACTGACATGTGGAACACACCAAACAAACTAGCCCGACCGACACTGGCTGCCATATGTCCCAGCCTTTAGATACTGAAAAAAGCACAAATGTCAGGGCATGTCAAACTTTTCCAATGCCCCAAAACCCCATCAGACCCCAGATGGTTAACATTTTAAGGGATGGGTTAAGAGATACACAGGAATTAAATTTCAGTTATTTTAACAATCAAATTTATTGTAATTATCATAAGTTGATTTGTCCACTCGGATCTGCGCTTATTTCTACGTTAGATTTATAAATGAAGCCCAATGTCTGATGAGCTAACAGCATCCTTTAGAGTTTTTTAGTTGTTTTAACACCATGGTCTGTTTTTGCTTCTTTTCTGAGCATATGCTTCAGTGCTGCGATCAAGGGAATAACTTCAGCAACAGATGCATTAGCTGAGCTTATTTCCTTAGTTAACTGCTTGAATGGAGCCAGTAAAGACACGATTTTCCAGTAATATCCAGTGTTGTGTTCTTAAAAGTTGCCAGCAAATCATAATCTGTCATGTACACAACTAGGACTGGCTTTTGTTCAAGCAGACTTTGCAGCATATAGTACGTGATTCCAGCGAGTGGCTACATCTTGCTACTGTCTTTAGGGTTGCATTCCTTGTTGTATTTGCACATCTTGTAATCTGGAATAAGCAAGTAGAAAATGCAAGTTGATAAGTGTCCCACAGTTTTTCTCCCTGCTGCTGTTTTTTCTGATATGCTGCGCTGACTTAGTACTCCCTCATTTACAGCCAAGTGCAGTGTGTGTGCCATGAATGGTATGCTACTGAATCCACTGTTCTCCATACCCTTTGCCATGTTCCGCGCATTATCTTTTACAATCAGATGCACATTAGACTTGTCGATGTGCCAGATGTCAAGCATGGTTGCTAAAGCATCAGATATCACTGCTGCAGTAACTCAGCAGTTTGACCCAGCAAACTCACACATGTGAAGCAAAATGTTTTGCAATTTAAAATCAGCATCTATCAACTGTGCTTGCGTCTGAGTTCCAATTGTCTGTGGTAAAACTTAAAACTGGGATGTCTGTGGTCATGATCTCATGGACGTCTTCTGCAAAATAGCGTCTGCTTGTCAGTATGAAACGTGTCTCAATATATTAAATAAGTCTATGAGATTCAATGTCCTCCACAACAGAGAATGGCTGGTGATCATCTAGTGCAATGAGTTCCATTATTTTCTCTGAAATTCCACATTCTTTGAAACTATCATTTGCAAATTTCTTAAACTATTCAAAGACTGTGGCGACCGATAGTGTTGGTGTGCTAGTGGGGGTACTTTTAAGTGATGTACTTTGCTTGATGTACTCTGTGTACTGAATTGGATGTTGTGTTTTCAGCTGGTGAATCAATCTGGTAGTGGAAAAGTGCTCCCTCTTGAACTTTTCACTGAATAGACACTGCCAATTGGAAATTTGTTGTCATTATCAGAAACTTTAAAGTACTTCCATACCATAACATGATTGCCCTATACTACGTAGGCCTGTAATAGAAGCTAGATCAAGAATGTAATCTGAGCACTAAACACAGGGCGAGGGCTACATCTCGCCAGGGCAGCATATATTTTCGGTTTGTATATTCAGCCTGTGGTGGGAGGAGAGAACTTCTCGGGTTACTTGACTGTAACCCTGTTCCCTTAAAAAGCGGGAACGAGATGCTGCGTATCAATACGCTGATGAGAACATCTTTGTTTGACCAGTGTGAAACGTGTGTGTCAAACATGCCAAGAGTTGGCTAAATAACCTCGGTAGGGGACGTAACATAATTGCGTGCACCTGAGGTTATAAATAGGTGTGAAACATGTGTAACCTCAGAATCTTTGTCTGAAGAGACGTCCAGGCACGTCTACAGTGCGGCATTGAGGCACAGCATCTCGTTACCGCTTTTTAAGGGAACAGGGTTACAGTCAAGTAACCCGAGAAGTTCCCTACCAAAAGCTACACTCGATGCTGCGTATCAATACGCTGATGGGAACGAGAATACCAACGCCACCGCACTGGAAGTGTCTGGGCCCCTCAAGGTTGTGTAGTGTGTGCGCACAAGCATTGAAGAGGTCTCAGACATGACTCTGGGATGTTGACTCAAGGACATGCGAGCCCGGAGTAGCATGGACATCCAAACTATAGAATCTGATAGATGTGTGCGGGGAGGACCAGCCTGCCGCATCACACACTTGCTGTAAGGGGGCACCTTTTGCTAAAGCCGTGGAGGATGAAACCCCCCTGGTTGAATGGCCCTTAGTCCTAGAGGTGAAGCTTGGTCGCGCGCTAGAGCAATAGCATCCCTCACCCAATGTGACATAGTCCGTTTAGTGGCAGCCGCCCCCCGGTTGCGGCCCCTATAACATATGAAAAGCTGCTCAGACTTACGCCACTGGCCTGTGCGGTGGACGTAAATCTGAAGAGCACGTACTGGACACAGTAAGTGAAGTCTTTCTTGCTCCGGTGTTGTGAACGGCGGAGGGCAGAAGGCTTCAAGAATGACTGGATTTACAGTCGAGAAAGGAACTTTCGGAAGATATTTAGGGTGAGGGTGCAAAATGGCTTTCACCAGCCCAGGGGCAAAGTCTAAGCAGGATGGTGAGGTTGCCAGAGCCTGCAAATCCCCAATTCTCTTAAGAGAAGTAATAGCTATTAGAAAAACCATCTTTAGCATCAGAAACCTGACATGGGCTGACTCTAGTGGTTCAAATGGGGTCCCAACCAGACCCTCAAGCACTATGACTAGTGGGTGCTTTCCCACTGACACCCTGTCAGTCAGAGCGTGGCAAGCTGAAATGGCAGCCACATAAACTCTGAGAGTAGCAGGACTTGTACCTGAGGACAATTTCTCTTGCAGGAACTTCAGCACTGAAACGACCTGGCAGTGAACTGGGTATGCATGGTGTTACATACACCAATTCTCGAAAACACGCCAATTGAGGGCATAACTCTTTCTAGTGGAGGGAGCCCTAGCACTTAGAATAGTGTGTATTACATCAGCTGGAAGCCCAGCGTCCCTCAGTTGGTCCCCTTCAGGGGCCAGACATGAAGGTTCCAGAGCTCGGGCCGGGGATGAAATACTGTCCCCTGTGCCTGAGATAGGAGATCTCTCCTGACCGGAATCACCCATGGCGAGCCGTCGAGGAGGGAAATTAGATCTGAGAACCACACCCTGGTCGGCCAACGGGGTGCTATCAGTAAGAGCCGAGACCCTTCTTGACGGACCTTGGCCAGGACTCCCGGGAGCAGAGCGATCGGGGGAAATGTGAAAAGACACAGTCTGGGCCACGTATGGGCCATTGCGTCCAGACCCAGGGGAGCTGGAGGAGTCAGAGAGTAGTAGAGGGGACATTGTGCTGTCTCGATTCCAGTTTCCATTCCCTGTGTGTCACAGCTTGTCTGGACAGCAAGTCTGCCCCCACATTCATATGCCCTGGAATGTAAATCGCTCTGAGGGACAGGAACTTGTCCTGTGCCCAAAGCAGAAGCTGCTGCGCTAGCCTGTACAGGCGGCACGACCGCAGTCCGCCCTGGCGATTTATATAGGAGACCACCGCTTTGTTGTCCACCCGCACTAGGACATGTGTTACAACCCCAGATTTCTAAGAAACTCGTTAGCAGAGGGGTTAAGCAACATAAAACAGGACACGCTACTGGAGCAAAACAATTCTCTATTTATTTAGAATCAAAGTTCACGTGTCACGTAAATAAATGGCAACATAAAGAAAAAATTAACAACTTAACGAAAATAACAAAACAAATCGAATAAATCAAATAAGCACACAAACATAGATCAACAAGCAAACAGCACACACAAAAAAAGTCAGCATGACTCCTCAGCGGGGCGGCTGGACGAGACACGTACAGACCTCTTCATTCTCAAGCCTTTTACAAGGCCGCAGTATACCACCAAGTGCACACGAGGCTTCTCAGCAAGTACGGGCCATGCTCACGCGGAGCTCCAGGAAACCAGACCCGCCACGCGCTGGAAACAAAGAGCCACACCTCTTCCCCCCATAACCCAAACGCCACTTCCGCTTATAAGCCAACAGCTCTCCACCGAATTGGGCGTAGGTGAAGGGCGGAGTTATCCAAAGAAAAAGAGAAAAATATTAATTAATACACGCACAGACAACAAAACCATACATGCATAACTCCGGAAAAATATTATAATTAAACAATAAACTTTACCGTAACACATGGTAGCCTCTTAACTGCTGGAGGAAGTATTTCAGGGCCCGAAATACAGCCATCATTTCGAGGCAATTGATGTGCCAATCGAGGAGATGACCTCTCCAGATCCCCTGGGCTGGACGGCCATCTAAGACCGCACCCCAGCCCATGAGGGAAGCGTCTATCGTTAGCATCTTGCGACGACAACACGGACCTAGAGTGGGACCCAAAGTCAGAAACCGGGGTCTGAACCACATACAGATCTGGCCATTAAAAATGCGTCTATTTTCACGCGGCAGCCTGCAATTCGGCACGCGTGATCACGGACCCCCCTGCAGGCGCATTTTCAGATTTTTTTAAAGCGTTGTTGCGCTTCATATAATATCCACCAGGTGGCGCAAGGAATGACCTTCTGTAGCCAAACACCATGGCCAGCTCTAGGGGGCGTTGGTCACAAATACCATTGTTAACAATAGTTCAATGATTCCTCTTTCCTGAAATTATGGTTCAAACGAATAGCAAAAAGATATTCATAAGCAGGTGCAGTTGTATTGTTATTTTCTTTTCTTTTTTTTTTTTTTCTTTTTTTTTTTTTTGTCCTGATGAACATTTATTAGACTGCATTGGAAATAGAAATGTTAATTTCGGTTATTTTATTTTTCCCAACCGACAACTGACCTCGTTAAGTTATTTATTAACCGACAAGATAATGTTAAATTACAATTACATTTAAATTGATACGTGGCTGTGACACATTAAAAACAGCTAAATTCGTTTTCAGGGATTAATTGTACACAAGGAAGAAGCAGCAAAAACATCAGAACGTCAGGCACATCACGTGCAGAGCTTGTGCACAGAGAAAAACCCAAGAGATCAAGTGATCTGCCAGCGCCGCGGGCAGTTAAATAACTCGACAACTTTCATCTTCAGAATAAAATGCATCATAAATTTCAACGTTTTAAAGCAACATCAAATTAAGATATGCATGTCTGAGAGGTAGTTCGTATTTTTCTTTTTCTAATATATACAATTTTAGATACAATTGATTTGAGTAGAGAGGAGAAATATAAACTATAGTTTTTATAATTAAAAAATATTTTATTTATTATTATTATTATTATTATTATTATTATTATTATTATTATTTGTTTTTGCGATTTTAGTGCTGCTGTACATTATGATGGCGAGCTGCCCATGCCCTTTTTTTCTAGGAAAAGGGACTGTTTACAGATAAACCGAAGTTCTTAAGGCTGTGGTAGAGCGTCAGGGTGGACATACTGGAATGTAACAATGTCTAAAGTTAGGGATGCACCGATCCGTATCGGCCGATCACTTGCGCGTTTTGTCAGTAAAGCCGGTTCTGTAATCAGCGGTAAATGCCATCAGGTGCGTGATTTCACGTTGAGCCGTATATACTACACACAGCCATTGTTCACTGACGAGCTGCGCACATTCACACTGATAATGAACATTGATTTGCGCAGCTCGTTGGTAAACAACGGCTGTGTGTAGTATATACGGCTCAACGTGAAATCACACACCTGATGGCATTTACCGCTGATTACAGAACCGGCTTTACTGACAAAACGCGCAAGCATGATCGGCCGATTCGTATCGGTGCATCCCTATCTAAAGTTGTTTAAAAATGTCTAAGTATTGGATAAAGTGTAAAATAAAAATATAATGCACATTTCTGGTCAATTGATTAAATAAGCTTTTTTTGGCATTGTTGTTGTTGAGAATTTGCTGTTATCAAAAACATAAAATAATAATGATGAAAATAAAAAGTCGTTGCGTTGTAAAGACGTTGCCGTATTGATGTGTACACAGATGTAGCAATATGAGATCCTATCCTAATAGTCTATTTTGAGAATAAAGGCATAGCAAATTACATTAAATGAAAAACTGCAGAGCATTGTATTTTGTAATTGCATGTGATTCATAAAATATTACTGCGCAACAAACGAGTAACACAGCGCAGATATTCCTTGCGTTTTGGACTTTGAACGCTGGCAAAACTTTACAGCTTTCACAACCCTTCAGATTACAAGATCTAACCTCAATTGTCGTTCGTGTCACTTTTAAACTTGCCAATTCACCTTTCACCTTCCTCCATGAATATGAATGAAGGTGAGAAGAGCAGGCTTGGCTCCAGGGGAGTTGCATTTCAAAAATAAAATGCTTCAGCATTGGTCAGGGACTCCTTTTCAGCCCTGGAGTTTCAAGCCTTAGACCGGCCCACTCTAGTTCACGACTGACTATATTAAATTGACGTCATTTCCAATTCAGTGCAAATACAGTAGCCTAAGTGTTGCTTCACAGTGAAGATTTATTTGAACAGTTAACACAATGTAATGTTTAACAGTAATCTATTTTCTGTTAGAATTAGCGCTCATAAATATCCAAACCTTGAAATGAAAAATATCAAATAAATACAAATATATATTAAGCTATGGCCCGGTTTCACAGACAGGGCTTAGACTAAGCCAGGATTAGCAGATAGTTCAATTAGGATATTTAAGTAATTTTTATAAACATGCTTAGAAAAAAACATTACTGGTGTGCATCTTGAGACAAAACAAAGACACCGATATATTTTAAGATCAGTCAGTGCAAGTTTCTTTCAGTTCAAACAGCTCAGACTTACATTTTAGTCTAGGACTAGGCTTAAGCCTTGTCTGTGAAACCGGGCCTATATGTATAAAATAAAGATTAAAATAAAACGTATTAAACTTTCTAAAGACACTATCATGTCTTTTTCAAGAAAACAGCTGCTTTATAAGTTCAAATATTTTTCATAAATATGAGAACATTAAAGGGTAAATCTCCAACACTATTCTTTTAAACATCACAATGTCCTTTTCTGCAATATCTGAATATATATTCTGTGCAAAACTGTTCACAGATATCCAGTCCTTAAACACAAATAAAGAATAGAACAAGTAGGCTATTGCACTGTCCTACCTGCCCATTCTAGTGTGTTGGGCTCATGACTGGTGCTTGGTAACGTTACGGGGCCTGGCTCTTCACTGTTAGCAGCAAACTGGACTAGAGGCTTCTGCTGCTGAAGAGCAACAGTACAAGAAAAAGTTTGATACATAAACATGAACGGTGATTTGCAGACATCTTTGTTTTGCACTGTTCCTAACTAGCTTGATGTTAACCAGGGGCAGACTGGGACAAAATTTCAGGCCGGGAAATCTCACACTTATCCAGGCCATCCCACACACCCACACCAAAATTTGAAATCCCTGGACAACAATATTTTTCATCATCACATAAAAAAAGTTCTAAAATCTACTGGGTAAAATAATTAAATGCTATCTCTTGAACTTCCTATTTGCTTTTTAATCTCTTTAATCTCTCTGTCTCTCACGTGTGTTTACTTTTTAAACTAATTTTCTTGTATCTGTCACTTTTTTCATAAACACATCTCCACCTTGTTGCAAAACAACCACCTCACTGTAACTTGTTTGCACATAGTATAGGCCTACAATTATTTTTGAAAAATGTAACCCCTTAACTGTCACCCCCCATTTTTTAAAATAGGCATGAAAGTGCACTATCCAAACTTGTTGTAATTCATGAACACTTTGTAATACAGATCTAAGGTTGGTCTCTTTTTAAAGACAATCAGCAGATTATTGCAGAAGTGGAATTTAAAAACAATGACATGTTTTTGTCAAGATTGTAAAAAGTTGTGATTTTGTAAAATGACACTTGACATTGCTGCTAAAGGGGAGGAGACAGCCACCAGGATGGTTCTTGAGCTTCTAAGCTTTCAAATGATATATAATTTATGATTATTACTAAAACACTTGATAGAGAAAAGGACAACAGAAAAAAAGAGTGCTACTACATTAGGACCATGTGTTATTGTCGTAATGTTAAAATTAGAACAACAAAAATTAGCTACATGTTGAATATATCTTTATTTAAAAATCTTAAAACTAAACCTGTTTTTGACTGCGCGAGACGAAACGCGTGCCAGTCAAGACTAACCGATTTATGATTTATTAGAGTTTTATTATTGAATGGCTAATTCCGAAATAACCACTTTAGTACATTAGGCCGACAACAAAAACAATAACAACAACAATATTACATAATAATACAAATTGAAGGGTTGCGGGCCAAAAATTCTCCCGGTTCTCCCGATGGCCAGTCCGCCCCTGGCGACTGCTGTGAGTGCAGGCAGCTAGGGACACCGGCCCTCGCAGCCAAAAAAACGGACCGGCCCACCGGGAATTCTCCCGGTCCTCCCGATTAGCCAATACGGGCCTGGTTACTATTACACACATAAATAGGCTAGCCTACATACTAAACATGATTTCTAGCGCATCACAAGATGATCACTAGGCCTATAGGTTAATAACGTTATTATTATTTTACTTTTTGACAACAATAATAATAATAACAACAACAGTAGGCTACAGCGTTTTCTTCAAAAAACAAAAACGAAGAGTTAGTTTGAAAAAAATATATATAATAAAATATATATATATATATATACACACACACACACACACACACACACACACACACACACACATACATACACGGGCGACATTTGACTCTTGAATCAGGGGGGCATGAAAAAAAAAAAAACATTGGGATGTAAGCATTAAAACAATGCCCTGCAAAAAGCGCTGCATTTCAGCCCAGGTCGACGAGCCCCCTTTTTATACACCCCTAGGGCTGAGCTTTGGGCCCATTTTCACGTCATAGTTCAGACCCGGGCCGGCATCAGGCCTGTTTTAGGCTTCTCCTTATTTTTATATTTTAGACATCCATCCATTACGATGAAGAAAAAAATGCTGTGCTGGTGGAAACAATACTTTCGCTTCTACTTTTGAGACCGGTGTTCTGACGATTCCCAGCAAACACATTTACGTTGTGGTGACATCTGTGCAACGTTCCATTTTTATAATGGCAACGTCGCAGTCTACGTGCTCATAACGTTGTAACAACGTAGAAATGTAAGAGGCGAAAAGGCTGTGGCAACGTTGTTGGGCGACATTCATCAACCAGGAGCCGACGTTTTTACTACATGTATTTTTTCATGCCAGATTATAAATATTTCCTTTTCTGCGTGTTATATCAGGCACGGGATAAGTTTATGAATCTTTTACTTACTGTTTAATATTAAAAATCGCCCAATAATATTCTTTTTAACTTAACATCTACTTGTGTAAACTTTGAATAAAACTTAAAAAACTTAAAAATACCATACAAATTCATATAATAAAACTTAATTTCAAACCAAACATTTCATACACACCAAGGAAGTACGTTATAGGTATACATTTGGGGGGAAATGCAATACACAGTATATTTTACGTATGTAAATTAAGTCAGTTAGTTTAAGTATATTAAATTACAAATAAAAAAGCAAAGGCATCTGAGAACGTTTTAAATAACGTAAACAACGAAACAGCGGTCACCGGCCGATGAGGCGGACTCTGGACGGAAGAACATGGCAGACAGGTGATCGTAGTCAGGCAAGGCGATAGGGAAAATAACAGTCCAAGAAACATCAACAAATCCAGAGGGCAGAGGCAAACGCAGAATCCAGTAGGCAGGCACAAGTCAACACCAAACACCAGGAAGGGTATCTGAATACTGAAAGAAATATAGTTCGCATTACACCAAACTCGACCGCAAACTAACACTCTAGTGAATTATCAGCTATTCTGTTCATCTATTAACAAAAATAAATAAATCTCTCATTGGACACGAAAATGAAACGATTTGTTTGGATTTTTACATATTTATCTGAGTTAAATCAAAAAAGCAATACTCACATAACGTTATCCTTGCTTGAAGAATAATAACGGCCCAACGGTCATTTCAAATTTAAAATGCGCTTCGGGAACAGTGACGAGTAAATTTCGTACAGTGGTTGTCCAGACAGCCTAAGCACAACTTTCAGAGATGGCTCTGAACCGTGGTAGAATGGCAACATTGTGACAATCACGATCGCGATCCCCCTCCCCCTCAGTGCGTGTTATTGCGATCGCGAACAGTGCAGGTAAATCTAACTCCCCGATCTCAAGAGACGCACTAGCAACTGATGCTAGAGGTTGCAGCCTTTAGTCTCCTTGTTAGTGCGTCCGCCTCCCGTGCCGGAGTCTCGGGTTTGAGACCTGCTCGGAGCTGGAGCGAGTAGGACCCGAGTGGGAGGAGTTACATGAACATTTTTAGTTAGAATATAATTTTTAGTTTTTAGGGGGGCCCCTTAGCTGAGTCAGTGCTCGGGGCCCAGAATTCCCAGCGACGCCCCTGTCCCACAGTCTTGACCATTAACTGACCTTCTTTTTTTTTCCGTATTATTCGTTTATATTTGTTATTTTCACCTTCATTTTGATCTCTTTACATAACATTCTGAATGTAAATGATACTGTAAAGGTTCTATGACTGGGATTTTTACTGGAATGCAGTTTAAAGGTTAAATTTAACATATATTGTATTTTATTTAGTCTAATTAATAGACAAATCATTGAAGAGTGAATTATTCACGTAGTTTCATTTGGAAATAATTTATCATCACACAGTAAAATAGGCCTGCATTCCTTCTATTAACTGATAGTCTTTTTTCCGTATTTGTATTAATATTATTATCATTATCATTATTATTACTATTACTATTATTATTATTTGCCTGTTATTATTGTATATATTTTTATTTTCGTTTATATTCGTTTTCCCCCTTAATTTGGCTCTCTTTACTTAACGTTCATGTAAATGATACTGTAAATGCTTGACATATGCTATATGACTGATTTTACTGGAATGTAGTTTTAAAGGTTGAATTGAACATATATTTTATTTTGTTTTGTCTAATTAATAGACTAGACCAAGAGTTCTCAACTCTGGCCCTCAAGGTCCATTTTCCTGCAGAGTTTAGCTCCAACCCTAATCAAACACACCTGAACAAGCTAATCAAGCTCTTCATCATTACTAGAAAGTTACAGGCAGGTGAGTTTGATCGAGGTTGGAGGTAAACTCTGCAGGAAAGTGGACCTCGAGGGCCAGAGTTGAGAACCTCTGGACTAGACCATATAAATACTATACTGTTTTACTGAGGAATGAATCATTCACGTAGTTCCCTATCAGTCGGTCTCTTCGACGTCTCGTCGAGACCGACGAATTGGGATCTCGCCTAGAGAGACCAATCTACTTTGTGTATATACAAACGAGCCAATGAATATTGGCATGCATGATTGCAGCCAGCTGCCGCTGATCACAGCGTGAGCATATAATGCGCAGCAGGTGCATGCATCATTAAGCTTTCGCTTCGGAGCTGGACCAGTCTACACTAAGACGAGTCATCGAAGCTGTTTTTTTCCTCAAGAAGACCAACGTCTCTTTTCTTTTTGTGTTGGTGGCACGGCGCTTCAGCGGCGGTGGTCTTCCGTGTCGAGTGGAAGCACACAGCTGGTTTGCACCACCCACCTTCTGTGTTGCTGCGGCCATTTCCCCTGTGCGCTTCAGCACTAAAAGAGCGAATTCCTAAGAGAGTGAATTTCTAAGAGACTCCGTGGGTGAACGTCTTTATAAAGACGAGGCACTTACATCATGCCTTTTTCCCCGTGTGTTTCTGGATGCGGCCGTTTCCTGGCGCCGGGTGATGGCCACGCACACTGCCTCACGTGTCTGGGCACTCAACACGCTGAGGCAACGTTCGTGGATGAGTCATGCCCCCATTGTGGGAAAATGACCATCACGGAGTTGCGGACCAGACTCCGCTTCCTGCAAAGGGGCGGGGTTCCAGTCCCTCTGCCCAGATCGAGCGTTCCTCCAGGCAAACGCCGGGGGGGTGTTACTTCTGGAAGCAGGGGGCTGTCCGGTCTGACTGTGACGGTGAGGAATTCCCCGCCACTTCCATCGGCGGGGGTTCCTCCTTCCACCGATGCTCCGTCGCCAACGGAGCTTTCAGGGGAGCGGGTTGGACCTTCTTTAGGGGTACCGCCCGTTACCTTTGGGGCTCCCCCAACGAACAGATGTCGGTCGCGGCATCGGAGGGAGAGCCAGACTTCTCTGGGGAGGATGACGGCACACTGTCGTCCGCTGGGTGGTCAGCGGTGCCGGATACCGACCCGGAGATGATGGCTATGCTTGCCCGGGCCGCCGAGAAGGTAGGGCTTGAATGGAATCCTCCATCACGTCCCGATCCCTCCCGGTTGGATGATTGGTATCTCGGGGTGGCTCGCGCTGGTTCTCAGCGCCCCACCCCGGTGCCCTTCTTCCCGGAGGTGCGTGAAGAGCTCACCCGAACGTGGACGGCACCTTTCACTGCCCGAAACCGCTCGAGTGGGACTTCCTCCCTCACCACTCTCGATGGCGGGCCAGTGCGGGGCTATATGGCGGTCCCGCCGGTGGAGCGTGCGGTCGCGATGCAACTGTGTCCGGGCGCTGCTTCCACTTGGTGGGGCAACAATCCGTCGCTCCCTTCCCGGGCCTGTAGGCACTCGTCGGCTCTGATCGGCAGTGCCTATGCGGCCTGCGGCGCCGCTGGTTCCGCCTTACACGCTATGCCGTTGCTACAGGTGCATCAGGCTCAGGCACTGAAGGACCTGTACGAGGGTGGTCACGACCCAGAAGTTCTCAGTGAACTTCGCATCGCCACGGACCTCGCGCTATGTGCGACGAAGGTGACCGCGCGGTCTCTGGGTCATGCCATGTCCACCAGCAGTTCTCCGCCGCCAAGAAGCAGACTGAGGCCATCAGTCACATCCTGCCCCGGCGTGCAGCTGCTGCTTCCACCCGGGCGCCGGTGGCACCTCCGCCTGCTCGTCGCCGAGGGCACAACACACAACACACAGACGCTCTGACCCCGCTCCGGACCGGCAACGAGACGCCCGGACGGGGTCCCTGCTCCCCCTATCGCTGCTCCCCCGCGGGTACGTCAGTGGTCCCCCTGGTGCCGCTTGTACATTTTCTGGGAGCCTGGATAGAGCTTCCCAGCCCATCTTGCTGGCTCCTTCGGACCATCAGACACGGCTATGCGATTCAGTTCGCCCGGCGCCCTCCCAAATTCAGAGGTGTCCACTTCACCTCAGTCAAGGCCGCAGATGCTCCCATCTTGCGTGCAGAAATCGCAACCTTGCTGGCGAAGGAAGCGATACAGCCGATCCCTCCAGCCGATATGAGGACGGGCTTTTACAGCCCGTACTTCATAGTACCCAAGAAAAGCGGCGGGTTACGGCCGATCTTGGATCTGCGCGTCTTGAAACGGGCCCTTCACAGGCTACCGTTCAAGATGCTCACACAGAAACACATTTTCAGATGTGTCCGTCCCCAAGATTGGTTTGCAGCGATCGACCTGAAGGACGCCTACTTTCATGTTTAAATTCTTCCGCGCCACAGACCCTTTCTGCGGTTCGCGTTGAAGGCAGAGCATATCAGTACACAGTCCTGCCCTTCGGGCTGTCCCTCTCCCCCCGTGTCTTCACGAAAGTCGCGGAGGCGGCCCTTGTTTCTCTCAGGGAACAGGGCATTCGCATTCTCAACTACCTCGACGACTGGCTCATTCTAGCACAGTCTCGGGACCAACTATGCGAACACAGGGACTTGGTGCTCACACACCTCAGCCGGTTGGGTCTTCGGGTCAACTGGGAAAAGAGCAAATTCTCTCCAACGCAGAGGATCTCTTTTCTTGGTATGGAACTGGACTCGGTCAGCCAGACAGCACGTCTCACGCAGGAATGTGCTCAGTCAGTGTTGAACTGCCTGGATACGTTCAAGAGCAGGTCGGCGGTCCCACTGAAACAGTTTCAGAGGCTCCTGGGGCATATGGCAGCAGCAGCGGCAGTTACATCGCTAGGGCTGCTCCATGGCCGAGTCCCGAGGAGAGCGTGGCTACACGGTTCTCACCGGGTTCAAATAACTCCGGCTTGCCGCCAAACCTTCATCCCGTGGTCAGACCTCTAATTTCTACGGGCAGGAGTACCCATAGAACAGGTCTCCAGGCATGCTGTGATACACACAGATGCCTCCACCACCGGTTGGGGAGCCACGTACGACGGACAGGCAGTTTCAGGGGTTTGGACGGGCCCCCAGCTAACTTGGCACATCAACTGCCTCGAGTTGCTTGCAGTACGTCTCGCCCTGCTCCGACTCAAGGGGCACCTACGAGGCAAGCACGTGCTGGTCCGTATGGACAACATTGCGACCGTTGCGTACATCAACCGGCAAGGCGGTCTACGTTCCCGTCGCATGTCGCAACTCGCCCGTCATCTCCTCCTGTGGAGTCAGAAGCATCTGAGGTCGCTTCGTGCCATTCACATTCCCGGGTTGCTCAACCATGCGGATGACGAGCTCTCACGAGCTGCGCTTCCCGGAGAGTGGAGACTCCACCCCCAGTCAGTTCAGCTGATTTGGAGACGCTTCGGCGAGGCTCAAGTAGATCTGTTCGCCTCCCCGGAGACGGCCCACTGCCAGCTCTTTTTCTCCCTGACCGAGGGAACACTCGGCATGGACGCACTGGCATGCAGCTGGCCGCGGGGCCTCCGCAAGTATGCGTTTCCCCCAGTGAGCCTTCTCGCACAGACATTGTGCAAGATCAGGGAGGACGAGGAGCAGGTCCTTCTGGTAGCCCCTTACTGTCCCACTCGGACCTGGTTCCCCGAACTCATGCTCCTCGCGACAGCCCCTCCCTGGCAAATTCCTCTGAGGAAGGATCTTCTGACTCAGAGACGGGGCACCCTATGGCTACATGTCTGGTCCCTGGACGGGACGCGGAGGTTCTAAGTGACCTACCCCAAGGGGTAGTTGACACTATCACTCGGCGCGAACGCAGTCTACTAGACATGGCTATGCCCTGAAATGGAACCTGTTCGTTGGTTGGTGTTCCTCCCATGGAGAGGACCCCCGAAGATGCCCGATCAGAGCCGTGCTTTCCTTTTTGCAGCAAGGGTTGGAGAGTAGGCTGTCCCCCTCAACCCTCAAAGTCTATGTGGCTGCTATCTCTGCTAACCACGACCTCATAGAAGGTAGGTCGGTAGGGAAGCACGACTTGGTCACCAAGTTTCTTAGGGGCGCCAGAAGGTTAATCCTACTAGGCCCCCCTCTGTGCCCTCTTGGGACCTGTCGCTAGTGCTCACAGCACTGCAGCAGGCTCCCTTTGAGCCTTTGTAGTCAGTAGAGCTGAAGTTTCTTTCATAAAAACTGCTCCTGCTTGCATTGGCTTCCATCAAGATGGTAGGAGACCTGCATGCATTTTCGGTCGACGATTCGTGCCTAGAATTTGGCCCGGCGGATTCCCAGGTAACACTGAGGCCCCGGCCTGGTTATGTGCCCAAGGTTCCCACTACTCCCTTCAGGGACCAAGTGGTGAGCCTGCAAGCGCTGCCCTCGGAGGAGGCAGACCCAGCCCTGGCTTTGCTTTGTCCCGTCCGAGCACTAAGATGCTACGTTGACCGGACACAAAGCTTCAGGACCTCAGACCAGCTCTTTGTGTGTCATGGAGGCAGGCAGAAGGGGAATGCCGTCTCCAAGCAGAGGATGGCCCACTGGATAGTGGATGCCATTACCCTGGCCTATCAGGTTCAGGGTGTGCCCTGCCCCCTCAGGCTGAGAGCAGACTCAACTAGGAGTGTTGCATCCTCCTGGGCGTTGGCTCGTGGCGCCTCGCTAAATGACATTTGTAGAGTGGCGGGCTGGGCGACCCTAACACATTCACGAGGTTCTATAGCCTTCGTGTAGACACAGTCTCCTCCTGTGTTCTCACCTCAAACAGGTAGAGGCATAGAGAGGCCTCGGGTCGGCTTGCTATACTGCTCCAGAGTAACCTGAGAGTAGCTCTGTCGAGTTCCTCCGCTGAGCTTGACAGCCGACATAGCGGAACGTCAGGCATCAGGCCCTCACTCGATGAATTCTTCAGAACCGGTAGAGGGCTAGGCTCTATGTAGAGACTTAACTGCATCTCTTACGAATTTCCACATTGCGCCCTAGAGGCTGTGTGTTTCCCCGTAGGATCTTCTACCAGTATATGAGGGTTCAATCACCTCCAATCTTCCATATAAACCTGAATTGAGTTATATGTGAATTGCTACGAACCTCCTATTGGAAGGACGTGAGCTCCGCATATTCCCAGTGCTCCAGCTTCACTGAAATGGGTGGTGCTATGTTATACAGTGACTGGCTCTCCTTGATGCGAGCCCCTGGCCAAGCCAGTAACGGGACCCAGGAGGCCCGCTTAGGACACTGGAAGGGGCAGCAGCCACGGCGCTTTGTTAGGGATCCCAATTCGTCGGTCTCGACGAGACGTCGAAGAGACCGACTGATAGGGAACGTCCCGGTTACGTATTGTAACCCTCGTTCCCTGAAGGAGGGAACGGAGACGTCTCGTCCCGTCGCCGCGGCTCCTGTACCACCGCTGTACGACCGGGCCTGTCCCAGCTCCTCAGCGAAATCTTAATGATGCTTGCACCTGCTGCGCATTATATGCTCACGCTGTGATCAGCGGCAGCTGGCTGCAATCATGCATGCCAATATTCATTGGCTCGTTTGTATACACACGAAGTAGATTGGTCTCTCTAGGCGAGATCTCAATTCGTCGGTCTCGACCAAGACTTTTCATTTGTAAATGAAAACATGCTCATTTATCATCACACACGGGCATAAATACAATCATAAAGTTAAAACTTTATTGGCATTATTGTCAGGCATTAAAAATATATATATATAGCCCTAACCAGTTATTAAAATAATAATAGCCTAATAATAATAATTAATTATAAGTGATTTAGAGCTATCTATTTTTTATTTATTGTGAATCGCTTAACCTAAATAACTTTCTGTATATGCTATTTGCCATAAATTTTGCAAATATTGTAAAGCAGTGGTTCCCAACCGGGGCATCGCGACCCACTAGGGGGCCTCAGTGATCCTCCAGGGGAGCCGCCAGATATCTTAAAATTAATTTAAATATTATTCTATAACTGTTTAATTTCATTATTAATATGCTAAATGAAAATAATAAAAGCATAGCCTCTCTCCTGTTCTGTGATTGATTGCTTCTGACTCGGCGCAGCAAGCCTAATCGCACTGTTAAATACAGACTGAATGGCGGCTCAAAAC
>NC_133363.1:14496812-14527868 GCF_049309525.1 Garra rufa | reverse complement strand
TCTGATAATCCTGGGTTACTATGGTCACGCAGGTTTGTTTATGTATTAAACTCGTGGCCACGACATAAGGATGTCATTACCTCGACAAAATGATGACGTTCCCACAAGTTAATATGACGTTCCCATGAATTAATATCTCGTGGCAACGATATAATATGACGTTCCCACGAGTTTATATGTCGTGGCCACGACTAACATAAGTGAACCGAAGATGTCCCCTCCAGGTCACCTTACAAAGGAGTCTTTTAGCTTGCAGCGATGTTTGCAGCTGCTTCAGTTCAGTGTGTTACATGACTGCCCCCTTACTTATCATGTCTTTCCTGTGTCAATGTATTTTCTGTGATCCCTCAGAATATACCGGTGTCACACAAGACCACTTTCCTTCCCGCGCGCATTTTAAATGGCCAGATCTGTAGAAAGGGTACAAAGCCCCTGGCGTGTAACCCTAATTTGCCTCTGGGGATTGGCCCTTGGATGAAATCCCCTGGCCCTGAGCCACAACTGAAACGGTCTCATGTGCAGAAGGCCCAAAGGTATCACCGTGGATGCAGCTGCCATGAGACCCAAAACTCTCTGAAAGTAATGAACAGTAAATTTCTGGCCTAGCTTGATGTTCTTTAGGGTGTTTAGAATGGATTCGACATGCGCAGGTGACAACTGTGCCTGCATTGCGATCGCATCCCATACAATCCCCAAATACATTGTCCTCTGGGCAGGAGAGAGAACGCTTTTTTTGGCGTTGAGTCTCAACCACAGAGATTCAAGATGAGCTAGGACAACATCCCGATGTCGAAGCGCCAGCTCTTGAGACTGGGCCAGAATGAGCCAGTCATCTATGTAGTTCAAAATGCGGATGCTCTGAAGTCGCAGAGGAGCCAGTGCTGCATCCATGCATTTTGTATACGTGCGGGGTGACAAGGCTAGGCCAAATGGAAGAACCTGATACTGGTAAGCTTCGCCCCCGAAAGCGAACCTCAGGAACTTCCTGTGTTGTGGCAAAATTTCTATGTGAAAATAAGCGTCCTTGAGATCGAACCAATCCCCTAACTGGATCTGGGAAACAATCATTTTGATTGTTAACATTTTGAACTTGTAATTCCTGAGGTAGCGGTTTAACCCACGGAGATCCAAAATCGGATGCAGCCCCCCATCTTTTTTGGGAACCAAAAAGTATCGGCTGTAATAGCCTCTCTGTCTGGCAGGGGACTCTCTGTCTGACAGGGGAACACGTTCTATGGCCCCTTTGTCCAGCAGGGTTTGCAGTTCCTGTGTCAACAAATGCGCTCTAACCTTGACACTTCGCCTTGCTGGGGGGAGGTTAGATGTTCTGTGTCCTGAAACATAGCAGGAGGCAACAGAAAATCTAATGTTCCCATGAGGGTGCCGGGAAGGAGCCCCTAATCTCTGCTGGGTTTTTTTGCGCCCCTAACCGAGGGGGCACACCCCTACGGTTCTGGGCGCATGACCCTCTGGACTTCTTCTTAGAAGAAATAACTGTCCTTAGGTCCGGCCTCTTAAGTCCCAGTCCCTACAAGGGGGCACACGGCTCGCTACACTCTGCTTCTGCGACTCTCGCCGCAGAGGCACTGGATCAGATCTGGGCTGCCTGAGCACGGCGGGGGAGGAACTGATCGAAAGCCTCCGCGTGTTTCTTAGCCTCCCGGAACCTAGTGACGACGGTGTTCACGGAGTCGCCAAATAGGCCGGAAGGTGACAAGGGGACATCAAGGAGGAACATCTTGTCCCTATCCTTGATGCCCGTGAGGTTGAGCCACAGATGTCTCTCCATAGCAACCATAGCAGCCATAGAGCGGCCGATGGAGCGAGCCGTTTGCTTGGTTGCGCGAAGAGACAAGTCCGTGGCTCAGCGTAGTTGTAAGAACGCCTCCTCACTAACACTCCTGCCTGTGCTCAGGTCTTTCAGCAGGTCCACCTGGTACGCTTGCAAAACCGCCATGGTGTGCAAGGCAGCACCAGCCTGACCAGCTGCTTGGAACGCCTTCCCCACCAAAGAAGATGTAAGTCTACAAGGCTTGGTGGGGAGCGCTGGCTTTTTAAGCGAGGATGAGCTCCCAGGGGAGAGATAGCCCGCGAGCGTCTCTTCAACCTGTGGCATCATCGCACACCCCTGCTCCTTAGCACCCACGATAGTCGAATAAATCAATGCCGTGGGTACAAAGATGCGCGAGGAGTATGGGTTACTCCATGAATGAGATAACTCGTCATGGAGATCTGGTAAAAAGGGGAGAGACCGTCTTTGAAGTCTCTCCTCGTAGCCACCCGACAGAAACCTGTCGTCAAGTTTGGAGTGTCTGGCGTTCTCTTGCTCCTGTGGCCAGTCTAATTTAAGCCTGGCCACTGTGTGAGTCACCACCTCCAGTAACTCCCCAAACGCTTTGTCATTTCGTGAGGAGCGCACGGAGACGGCGCTCTCGGTCTCCATGTCGCCAGAAGCAAGAGAACCCGTGTCCTCGGCTCGCTCTTAAGAAGCACTTGAGCACGCTTCAGCAGCGAGGGCGGAGTCATCACGATCGGGGGAGAGTGTGAGAGCGGGTGCTTCACGTGCACCTCGTCTCTCTGACAGCTCAACACGCGAGCCCCACGATCGCAGAGAGGACGCAGAGGCTCGCCCCTCCTGAAAGAAAGCAAGCCTCGAGCAAAGTGCTTCGATGGAAAGAGCCTCGCAGTGCTCGCACTCAGCATCTTCAAGCGCGGCAACTGCGTGCTCTTCACCGAGACACTCCAGACAATAAACATGTCTGTCATCATCAGGGATAACTTGAGCACAGGGAGGCAAGCATCTCCTTAAACTGGACATGATTTTCTTTTTTTGATTGTTGTTTTACTTTCGCTTTTAAACCGAGAAGAAGGTAAGACACGCATACACACACAAACGGTCTCTGAAGACAAAAGATTCTGAGGTTACACCTGTTTCACGTCTATTTATAACCTCTGGTGCACGCAATTATGTTACGTCACCTACAGAGGTTATTTAGCCAACTCTTGGCGTGTTTGACACACACATGCTTTATAGAGGATGGATACCCGAGCCGAGCCCGACGGGACCCGACGGAACCCGACGGGTCGGGCCGGGTTCGGACAGATATTTAGAAAGGATGCTCGGGTTCGGGTCGGGCTCGGTCACCTCAGCGCGATAGTGCGCCCGTGTTATAACGGCGCTTTTTGCCCAGTGTGCACTGATGCTCTCATCTGTTGACATTTCCGAACGCTTTTTTACAGTGGCTTAATAAAAGCGGGCTTTCCACACAAAAAAGTGCATGTGTCATTAGTATGAGTAAAAAGAGATTTTAACTGTGTCGGGCTGGGATCGGCTCGGACATAAATATCTTAATGCTTGTCGGGCTCGGGTCGGGTTCGGTTACTGCTCTGTCGGACTCGGGCCGGGCTCGGACAGAAAAATGCGGCCCGATCCGCACTCTAATGCTTTACACCGGTCGAACAAAGAATGTTCTCATTAGCGTATTGATACGCAGCATAGAGTGTAGCTTTTGGTAGGGAACAACAAACACAGTGGGTGTGGCGTCAGGACTCAGAGAGGCTTTATAAAAAAAAAATCAACATAAAATGTCTAAAAAGGGGAAAAAAGTATCCAAAATTAACAGGGGATCTGGTGTCCTCATCGTGCTGGGGATATCGCAATGTTGGCAGTGTTCGAGAAGGAAGGGTCCAGGTAAGGGGCAGATTCCGGCGGCCACACATGCTCCCCTCTCGGGTCCGGGGCGTCCTTTTTGGCCCATGGCACTTCAAGGGGATTAGACAGCCCGATAACCTGGCCCATCAGCTGTATCATGGGTGCAGTTGTGTGTATCACGGGTGGCAGCTCATGCGCAGAATTCCTCAACGCTCCCTTCCTGGACCTACGAGAACACCAGCGTGCATGCACAGGGAAGAGAAGAGGAGAGGCGCACTCAGCATTTAAATGACGGCGGTGATAAGGCTCCATTCAGTTCAGGTGAGCCTCATCACACGCCGCCAGACCTGGCTGTTTAGCGCTCATTCTCTTTCACACACTCACTCCTGTCGGGAGCCTAGTGAAAGGAGGCGATTAAGAGAAAGGGTGAAGATGATGATAATTAGCAGGGAGGCAGCCGACTCGTAAAAAAGTGTCAAAATAAACAGGGGATCTAGTGTCCTTGTCGTGCTGGGAATATTATGAAGCAGGGACAGTGTTTAAGGAGGAAGGGTCCAGGTAAGGGGCAGAGGAGTGGCTTCATCCTTCTTGGCCCATGGCGTTAAAGTGGATTAGATGAACCGGCAACCTGGCCCGCCAGCCATATCATTGGTGCGGTTCTAGTCTGGACCATGGGTCCGATAGCTCATGTCTTCATTGGCACGGGATCCCTCAACACTCCCTTCCTGGACCCATGAGGACACCAGCGTCCATGCATGCTCTGCATTAAACAGTGGCAGTAATGAGGCTCCATTCAATTCAGGTGCGCCTCATCACATGCCGCCAGACCTGGCTGTTTTGGCGCCCCTCCTCTCTCACACACCCACTCCTGTCAGGAGCCTGGTGAAAGGTGGAAATTAAGGGATGGGATGATGATGATCATCGGGATGGCAGCTGACTCATCAAAAGCCTTTTTTTCTTTCAGCTACAAAGCGATAACACCATTTTCGGCCAAAAAATTTTTAGTGGCCTAAAATTTGGTGCATCTCTAATGGTCACCATGACCACTGTGATCCACCATGGTGGTCCTTGGCTGTGCTGAGGTGGTCTAGTTCTCTGTCATGGTGGTCTCCAGCTCCACCTGATCCATCCCATATTTTTCTAATTGTACTGTCATGACTGTTATCAATTAACATGTTAACTGAGGCCTGTAGAATCTGTGGCGAAGTTCTTGGGTTGTCTGCCATTTCTCTGATCGTTACACAGTCCGATCTTGGGGAGAATTTGCTGGGACATTTACTCATGGGAGGATTGGTGTCTGTTTTTAATGTCTTTTACTTCCACTAATTACCTTCCTTACTGTGGAATGATGGACTTCAGATTGTTTGGAAATGGCTGTATTACTCTTTCCAGATTGATGACAGCAACAGTTGCTTCTCTAAGGTCATCACTGATGTCTTACCTCCTTGGCATTGTGTTAAGGACAAGAAAACTCTGTAAAGGTGATGACTGGAAATTTGTATTTTGCATTATTCAAATGTTGGTAGGGCTGGGCGATTAATCGAAAAGTAATCGAAATCGGCATTCAGAACCTATAATCGATCAAATTTTTCCAAGTCAATTATTTCAATTACTTTCCCTTTAAAAACACTACCGCTTGTGGAGTCACGTGACCCCGCTAAGTTATGTTGCGTTATTCCGCAGACATGTCGATGGAGAGCTTAAACAGTATTTATACAGTAAAAAGTATTTACAGGATATACAAGAGTAATTTTATTTAGAAGAGATACTGCTTATTTTCTACTTTCAATATGAAAAACATTAAAAATAATGTATTTTGTTTCCAAAAGTGCAAGTTATTTATTTTCACTAATTTAAGACAAATGTGACTTTTCGTTTTAATCAATGTGTGCTTTAATTTCAGTTGTTCAACACTGATGTTCAATAAATAATCATAGATAGTAGATAGTGTGTTTTATTTTAAAATCAAGTAATGCACCCTTCATTCAAAAATCTCTCACTTGTAATATGTGAGCATATTTACTGTACAAAACTTGTCAATGAACCATGAGGGCAAAATAAATCAATATTATAAAAATATTATTTAAATATAATTAAATATAATTTTATTAATAAATAAAATAATCGTCCATTAATCGTAATCGAGGTAAAATGTTCAATTAATCGAGATTTTGATTTTAGGCCAAATCGCCCAGCCCTACCTGTGGGATACTCAGATTTACATTCCTCTTTGCTCTGATTACTATTCTTGAATCTTTGAAGATATTAAATGCTGGACTAAAAGACACTTCCTTCAACTGAATGAGATTGTTTTCTTTGGACCCCTTCATGCTATCTCTGATATACTGTCATTAACCATTCGTCCTTTTGCTAGACAACACAGATCTAACTTTTTCAAAAGCAGATAAGTGCTGTGGTGAAGAGCAGCTTTTTCCAACTAAGGCAAATAACCAAATTAAAACATTTGATCTCATTTAAGGACCCAGAGATAGTTATACATGCTTTCATCTCATCTACTACACTTGATTATGCAATGCATTGTACATGGGTCTCAAGCATTCGTCTTTATATTGCTTGCAGTTTGTTTAAAACACAGATGCAAGGTTGTTGACTGCTACTAGAAGAAGGAAAATCATTTCATTGGCACAGAAGTCTCAAACTCAATTCCTGGAGGGCCGCAGTTCTGCAGAGTTTAGATCTAACCAGCTCCAACTGTGCAGAGCTGTGGCCCTCCAGGACCTGAGTTTGAGACCAGTGTTCTAGCATCTCTTAATTGGTTACCAGTGCAGTATAGCTGTATTTTAAGATTTTGTTATTTGTTTTTAAAGTGTTAAATGGTGTAGCCCCATCATATCTGTTTGAACTTCTCAGCTACCAACAAAATTCTCAGAAAATTGTTGAAAGAGGGGCACTTTTTAAACTTACCCTCCATTTACCATGCTATGGCCTAAAGTTGAAGGGTTAATTATGCTTTATATGTGGCGGGCCCTGGAAATACCTCTGGTCATTAGATCTGTGCCATTCCTTCTTTCTTGGTTTTTGGATTGATTATATTTTGAAAATTTGAATGTGTATTTGTATTGGTTATTGGCAGGGACTCAGATGTAAGAAAGAGGCATCTATATACCAAGTAATTCCAATTTAATAATTACTAGAATAAAATTATATATATTCATGATTATAAAAAAATAAAGTCCTTCATGTGTTCTTGAACTTGAACTGCTTACGCTGCTGACAATAAACATATGAAAATGAAGTTTCTTACAAAAGTGACAGGCTAGGCACTAGACTAGGAGTGGGGCTGGTGTCGTCATAATCTGTTCCGATGGTCAGGAATGATCAACACGTTACCAGCACCCATTCCACATAGTACACAAAGCTAATAGTTATATAATAATTATAATTAAAAACAATCTTGAAACTTGTACTTAATTGTTGAGAATGCAGAACTTTTCTTTCAGCTTCCCTGGCCCGCTTTTATCTGGCTTACAGGGTGTTGGGAAGTTCCACTTGCCAATTGTCATTGACCCTCTCTTGTAATGGTCAAAGGTGATTTGGCTCCTAAGTGAGACTCCTAATGTCAGTGTTCCTACTTCAGGGAACGAGGGTTACATATGTAACAGATGCATTTTCTTGCCTAGCTGTAAATTGTTCTCATGATCAAATGTTGTTTGCCAAAAATGAAAATGCTGCTGGTGAAGCTAATTGCCATTAGCGCGAGTCCGGCTTGCTGAAGTGGAAGTGACCAGCCAGCAGATGATTCTGCAAGGTTTTAAATCCTTCCTTGAATGTCAACGTTCGTAAATATACAATGATTTGTTAAAAACAATCATTTTCCATTCTTTCTATTCTTTCTTTGTATTTGTTATTTGTATGGTCCAGTGGTCATATGTAATATAGCTGCAAATACAGGGCAAACTGCCTTCTGTAAAGCTTTCATAAGGAATGCTTCTTTGATGTGTTAATTACGGGACGATTCCGTATTATACAAAACGGTTGGCCAGCCTAATCACATTGCAGTATTTTAATTGCCAATGTTTTAGGTAGAATGCTGCCTATGACCCTAAGAACATCATCCCCACTGTCAAACATGGAGGTGGAAACATTATGCTTTGGGGATGTTTTCTGCTAAGGGGACAGGACAACTGCAGGGGCAAGAACCTTGGGTGACAGAGGAAGAGTGGGACAAAATTCCTCCTGAGATGTGTACAAACCTGGTGGTCAGCTACAAGAAACGTCTGACCTCTGTGATTTTTGTCAACATACAAAATCAGCGGGGATTAAATAATTTTTCCCCTTACTATATATAGCAGGCATATGTAGACTGGAGTGTGGAAAATCCCTGCACAATGAGACAATTATGTCTCTGTGCACATGTGACTGTACCTTTAGTAATTAGTTTATACTGTATCTACTCTGCAAACAAGTGGTGAGGTATGACCAAAACTAAGATGGTCTAATTCAGAATTTAACCTCGTATTATGCAAATATGCCTGACTTACCTTTTCAAACTGATTATAATTAACCACATGATTTTTTTTAATGAAGTGTCTTGTAAAGTAATGCATGGTAACTACATTTTGCGTAGTTCTACATAATAATTGTTGGTGTGTATTTTATAATGTGTGATGTCTCATGTTAAATTGAATCTCAATTATATCTTTTTCTTTTCTCCCATCTTCCTTAGGTATAACCTGTTTATTGTCATGTACCCCTTGGGAGTGATTGGAGAACTGCTGACCATACATGCCGCCTTACCGTACGTGCGGAGATCTGGCATGTATTCCCTGAGGCTTCCCAACAAATACAATGTGTCCTTTGACTATTACTACTTCTTGATCATCGTCATGCTGTCCTACATCCCATGTAAGAACTCAACTCACAATAAAATGTCTACTTGCATGCCACCATTTTCTACCATTGGGGTTGCCACGTTTCTATCACGAGACCAGCCATGTTAACTGCTACCATTGGAAGGAATAAATTGACCATGACTGACTGTTAATAGAGTGGTGCAAGTATAAAATGCACACACTGACATCCCAAACTGTCTTATCTAGGTAGTTATTAGAAACATACATTTTAAAAAATAAACATAACCGCTTCAAAATTCATGTTTTCGGTATGGGTGTGTGCAGTTTACTTTGTGGTTTACCACAGGCTTTGTTTTTAACTTTAACTTTGTGTGAATACTTGAAACAAAGTTTTGAGGGGAAGATGTTTTAGAACAGCTTTTCTATTGCCAGTTTGTGTGTATGTGTAAATAAAACAGATACTTTTCAGTTTTTTAATTAATATTATTAATAATTATATAACACTTACCAGTGTCTTTTTTTAAGTGAACCTTGTTTTAAGTGACCTGAAAATAAATGATATACAGAAAGCAAGCATTCCCTATAACTGAAGGCTGATGAAACAGCTTCAGATTATAATGGTTTGATAAATTTATTTATCATTTATTTTCTTTGTTCTTTGTTTATCTTTTAGTATTTCCTCAGCTGTTCTTCCACATGCTGCGTCAGAGGAGGAGAGTACTTCATGGAGAAATCGTAGTAGAGAAAGATGAGTAGAAAGAAGCCACTAACAAAACCCCATGTAGCCATCAGTTATTTTAAAAAAAGGTTTCAGCATCAGATTATGATCAAAATATAAAACTAAAAACATTAAATACAAATATATTCTAAAATTGGTACCACTTTACAATAAGGTGTAATTTGTTAACATTAGTTAATGTATTAACTAACATAAACAATCAGTGAACAATACATTTATTACACTGATTATTAATTTTTAAGTTAATTAATAAAAATACAGTCGTTCATTGTTTCTTCATGTTAGTTCACAGTGCATTAACTAAGTGCATTTACACAACTTGTAATTTTAAAAATGCATTAGTAGATGCTGAAAATAACAATAACTAATATTAATAAATGTTGTAGAAGTATTGTTAATTCTTAGTTAATTACAGAGATAGTATGGCGAGCCAGGTTTTAAAAAGGTTTCAGAAATCTGAGAACTATATTTTTAAAATGTACACTAACACCATATTCTAACAAGGTGCAACGTGATAAAGTCACAAGTAATACAAGCTCACCCATGTAAAATTTTTTGTCCAAACTAGCTGAGACTGTGAAAACCAACTGAAAATTCTGTCCATTGATTGCGTTATGGTTTTGAGATGTACCCGCCGTGACATCTCATTAGTCCAAAATCCCACTTCTTGTATATATTACACATCAAATATGGGTGTGACTTTGTCCCAACATGCAAATGTTTCACAGAAGTTTGGACAGAAAATTATGTGCTTTGTTGGGATATATTTTTTACATTTCATTCTGCACTATGAGTACCTTTGTTGCTTCAGTGTTTACAATCCAAACTAGAGTAAATAAACTGGAAAAAAGTTTGTACAGGTAGCACTATAGAAATCAAGCAGCACATCTTAGGATACTCTTAGACTAGTTAGCTAAAACCTATCAAATCTTTTGTGTTGTTGCTTTTTTTGTAATAAACTTGTGTTCACATGCTCTCTTTTTGAGTAGATTTTCTCTCTACGGTGCTATAATATTTAATTCTTCTGTGCAGCTGAGTAGAGAAAAGGACAGGATTTGGAGTGAGAAGTGGAGGAATTGACATCATTAAATATAATTGTGAAGTCTTCAAACAAATGTTTTCATGTTATTTAATTTAATGCCTGGTAATTGAACTGAATGAATAAAGGTCTTGAGGAGACAAAAATGAAAGAAACAATAAAAAAATCTATGACAATATGAACTTGGGCATTGTTCTTATTGAGAGGAAATTCATCTTGGACTTAAGTTACATTTACATTAAAAATACATTGGATTAATAAACATAAGAAAACAACAATACATCATAATAAAAACCCTCCCTATAAAAAAAAACTCCCTATGCCTACCGTTGCACTAAGATACCAATTATTTGTTACTTCATGCATGTTGAGTTATTTACACTGTTAAAGAGTTTTGATTCTCAGCTAAACATGCCACAGTTTAAAAAAAAAACGATTTGGAAGTAGAATGGAGTATTGCTGTGCCAAATACATACTTTCCGGTTTCATACAAGTTTCGGAAAGTTTTTTTTTTTTTAACATGGCTCTTCATGAGAGCCATGAAGCACCCATCAACGTGCTTCTTTTGGCGGCACTGCATGGAACATGCTCGGGAAGAATGTTTTCAAAGAAGTGTGTTTTTGGGAAAGATAACCTTGTTCAGCTTCCCACAGAACTCCATGGGATGTAAGGCCAAAAAGTCTTAACAGCAAGTTAAATATAACAGTGGATCAGCATCATTTGAGGGTCTTCCAAATGTTGGAAAAGTTAACTTCAAATGATCACTTTTGACAGCTGGTGTAGGGTGCAATATGGGTGCAGCCTCTGAAGGTGAAGGTGGAGATGATGATGGGACAGTGTGGTGAGATGGTAACGGAGCACTTCTTGATTGGTCTACCACTGCTTTTTCGAGTGATTTGAAATAATTACTAATTTCTGATCGTAAAACTTTAAAGTCGTTGCTTAGATCATATGTTTGAGTGCTACAATGACTGATCTCTTTAGAAAGCTGTCTGTTACATTTACATTAAAAATACATTGGATTAATAAACATAAGAAAACAACAATACATCATAATAAAAACCCTCCCTATAAAAAAAAACTCCCTATGCCTACCGTTGCACTAAGATACCAATTATTTGTTACTTCATGCATGTTGAGTTATTTACACTGTTAAAGAGTTTTGATTCTCAGCTAAACATGCCACAGTTTAAAAAAAAAAAAACGATTTGGAAGTAGAATGGAGTATTGCTGTGCCAAATACATACTTTCCGGTTTCATACAAGTTTCGGAAAGTTTTTTTTTTTTTTAACATGGCTCTTCATGAGAGCCATGAAGCACCCATCAACGTGCTTCTTTTGGCGGCACTGCATGGAACATGCTCGGGAAGAATGTTTTCAAAGAAGTGTGTTTTTGGGAAAGATAACCTTGTTCAGCTTCCCACAGAACTCAGCGTTACCTAAACAGTGGATGCAGTTTGTTTTTCTGAGAGTTCAAAGGAGTTTTGCAAGTGTGATTGTTGACAAACGTTTTATCAACAAGGCCCAGTTCAACACTGGATTTGCACATTGTTTGATATTTAAAGATGGAGCAGTCCCAGCTTTAAAAGGTCCCTGTCATAATTCTGAACTGCAGACGATAAGTGAAACGGCATCAAATGTCTGTGTTTTGTAGGCCACCCACTTTAGCCCCACCCACGGTGCGCATCCAGGGTTGGATTGTAGTAGGTGAAGTAATTGTAGCTTCTGTTACAGCCATCTCTATCAAGGTTTGGTCATCCATGTAAGTTAATAGTTGTGATTCTGATGGTAGAAATTTTAAAGGAGAGATAAAGCTGAACAGTGAAAGTGTTTGGTTTGAGCATGGAGTTTGTGGATGTGGATTCTTTTCCAGATGTTGGGGTCTTTCAAGGGGAACACTGACGTGTCCAGGTTGAAAAGGATACTCGTCACTCAGGTTTGACTTGAATGCATACCTCTGGTCAGCTACATTTATCTGCAGTCCACTGAAAAAGATGAAGTCCAGGCCTAATACTACGAAGTAAGCCACAGCTTTGGAGGTGAGAATAGCAGCATGAGTGGGAAAGACTTTGTTGTGAAGTGTGATCTGAACATCTGTCCATCCTATAGGTACTTCGGCTTCTCCATTGGCCAAATAGAGTGGACCGAGGGTCCATGGATGGAGGTTGGCAAGGAAATCCATTTCCTTCCACAAGCTCTCGTGGGGAAGTTTGGACTCGCCCTGCCAGCTCATCTTCATAGTCTTTGGAGAGGAAAGCTGAGAGAACAGCCGTTTCAATCTCGCTCCAAATGGTAATAGAAGATCGAGCAACTTCCCACCAATCACGTGCCGTGCCGTATAGAACGATGCGGAAGGTAGCCAAGATGTCAACGTCAGCCATGGGATGTAAGGCCAAAAAGTCTTAACAGCAAGTTAAATATAACAGTGGATCAGCATCATTTGAGGGTCTTCCAAATGTTGGAAAAGTTAACTTCAAATGATCACTTTTGACAGCTGGTGTAGGGTGCAATATGGGTGCAGCCTCTGAAGGTGAAGGTGGAGATGATGATGGGACAGTGTGGTGAGATGGTAACGGAGCACTTCTTGATTGGTCTACCACTGCTTTTTCGAGTGATTTGAAATAATTACTAATTTCTGATCGTAAAACTTTAAAGTCGTTGCTTAGATCATATGTTTGAGTGCTACAATGACTGATCTCTTTAGAAAGCTGTGCACAGGTTTCGAGAATTTTCCTGTGTGGCTTGAAGGTCATTTTGCAATTCCAGCTGTACTTGTTTCACCATAAAGCAAACTTCTGAAATTAAGGTATTTTCACTTTTCTGGAGTTCTACTGATACCATCAACTTCGTGGCTTTGGTCAGTTGATCTGTGCTTTCTTCCTCATCTCGTTTCTGTGCAGTTATTGTGTTCAAGATTTGCTGATGGTTACCTTCCATTTTTGCAGCCATTGTTGCAAGCTTTGCTTTGTGCAGGGAAATAGATTTTGCAGATTATTTTCCTTGCTGTTTTTGGCAGTCAAATAAATTATCCCAGTTTCTTTGTACATGGGCAGTGAGCTGATAAATTTCATTTCCAGGAGTGGGAAGGAGATCTGGTTAGACGCTGCTGTGACACTCAGGAAGGTGCTGAAGTTTCAGTGGAGGTGCAGAGTTGCATAGGTTCCGGCTGGAATGAAGCAGTGCCACCTGGAAGTGCTGAACTGAGTTGGCGTGAAGTGAAAAGTGGGAACATGAGGTGGAGAAACAGGTCTTGGTCGCACATGTGGGGGTTCAGGTGGCCAGACTGGAGTTGATATGTCTGGGGGTTCGATCTCCATAGACACCGAAGGTGAAGGAGGGTAGATGCCATGTTTGTAGTGTGTGTGTCTAAATCTGTGGGCAATATGAAATGTTGGGCAAATAAAATCAAAAAGGAAATTCTGGAAAGTATATGTTGGGTTTTTGGGGCAATTTGGGGCACCAGGAAAATAACAAAAAAATAAATAAACAAATAAAATAAACTGCAATGCATGTTTCACATTTTCTTTTCCACAAGCTCTTTAATAAGAAAAACAGTTCAGAATTCAAGCAAAGACATTCATTCAAGTCACTGTTCAGGCGCCACTTCTGTAATGGTGGCGGCACCCAGATAAACAGTTTTAGTGAAAATTATTTTACCAACTCAAAAAAGGTTCTGGCACCAGACAGGAATAAGCCTGTCAAAAAGTAATTAATCCAGATAGCCTCTAAAAGCCACCTATATACAATATCACAACAGCATGGAATAATAATAATACATAAATTAGGAAATAAATGCACAGAGAAAAAAGGTTTTCAGTTCAGTCCAAATGTATTTTTCACAGGAGGATAAAAAAACAACACCAACAAAGGATTAGTTCACACGGTGTTTACACATTACACCTTAATCATTCGAAGGGAAAAAGAAATAATCAGAATAAAAAAAATAAAATAAAAAACTATAGATAATCTATAGTACTGCGGCGACCGCGGGCTACAGTGTAAAAATGCATTCACATCGTTTCGATAGCCCGAAGTTACGGTATGCGTGGGGTGAATGTGATGTAGGTGAACATAGGGTATGCGCTCTGCGCTGGTCCTGCTCCAGCATTACACAGTGCGTAAATGTGCGCTCAGCCGAAACAGTGTAATCTTCACGCTAGACACTATACCGACTTCTCCCGTTGTTCTTCCCTCTTGAAAACCCCCCATCTGTTGATTCTACTTCTCTATATATACAGCTACATCACGTCCTTCCCAAATTAGACTCCTGTTCCTATTCGCTGGCGGTCATGACAGTTGTTTTGGTTTCATTTTTGCATTTCCCCCTTTTTCTGCACCGCCACACAATAGAATAAGGAATAGGATGACTATAAGACATATTCTGTTGGCCACGGGATATGTTTTCAGCTGTATTGCGATATATACTGTCTGTACTAATAATTTTGTTACTCTGATTATTACAAAACCTTGTATTAAGACCACTTAAACGGTGTATGTAAGATTGGATCTGATTGCAGGCTATTGTGCGCGTCAGAGTCTGAAGCAGATATTGACGCGCATGCGTGAGGGATGTGAAGCTGAGCGAGCTTCGCTTGCAGATGATGGGCGTGTGAACGAGAGCCGGAGTTAGTCTTTACCGGACACCCATGTAGAAAAGGTGAGTTTCATTATTGTGTTTTAGTTATATGTATGTGTACATTATTGCATATCTGAGGCAAATCGGTATAAGAGATGTATGCATGCAGTCTGCTCACTGATCTATGGAGTGCAAATCGCGAGCTTTCCCTATACAAATAAAATGAGATAATAATAAAAAATAATAACAATGTTCATAATGAAAGATAAGCATGGATAATATTAAGGGATTTGATGCAGTGGTGCGTCCAAATTCAGGAAAACACTCATGCAGTTTCTTTATAGCTTGTGCATAAATTCTGATTTGACTAGCTAGTTCATGCCTTCCTTCCCAGTTTTAATTAGTTTTAATTGATCAGTAGAAACTAAGATTATTCATGCTGTTTGAAAATTATTATTGTCATGAAGAAAAAGACACATGAATGTAAACATCACAATGTTCTCTTATGTGCATGTTTTAACGTGTGTGCTGATGAGCTCAGGTGTTCTGTTGTAATTGGTCTGCTGTGTATTGTGGCATGCAGACCTCTTTCCTACCTGGAGGGCTGCTTAAATTAATTAAGCACAATTAAGCATTACAGTGTGTACTTTTGTCAATGGTAACTCTTGCACAGTTCATGTTCTCACTTGTTTAAGCATTTTGGTTAACTGAAAGTTCTGTCTGTAGCTAATGGGGTCTGAACTGGAGATGGGAAAACATCCACCCGAGAATGCTGGAAATACTACCCAAGTGAGCACCCAAACTGTTGACTTGTTTAATGCTCCCTCAAATGCCTGCTGCTTCTGTTGGTGTTGCTGCTGCAGCTGTTCTTGGTGAGAAACATCTTTAAATGTTTTACATGAAATAGAGTAGAGTTCCTAAATAGGCGGCTCAACCCTGCACTGAGGTAAGATGTTAATGACAGTGTACCTACAATGTAAGCCAGGCAGTGTTGGGGAAAGTTACTTTTAAAAGTAATGCATTACAATATTGAGTTACTCCCTAAAAAAGTAACTAATTATGTTACTTAGTTATTTTTTATGGAAAGTAACTTTTGGGTTTACTTTTTGCATTACTTTTTAAACCTGGGCACTGCTTGCTTGTTTGTTTTTAATATAAAAATTTCTATTTTTGGCAAATGTAAAAGCTTTTTTACACCAAAAGCCTCAGGCTTAGAGAAAAGTAAATTCATGTCTGTACAGTAGAACGCAAAAGAAAAAATGTCAACTCTTCAGCAATAAAAAAAGGAAAACAAATGTTAGATTATCGTGAGTAATTTTTGCTTATTAGTATGGATGAATTGGATCATTGAAGGTCGGCAGCAAAGACATTGGTTAATAAAATGGGATTAAATACATAAAGGATATTTGTATTATTAAACATATTTAATTATTGCAGTTTGCATTGAATTTCACTGCTTATTCATTTTAAGGAATACTGTATCTATTTTTTTAGTGAGTGAGATGAATTAATGCATGTTCACATTTATTCTAGAACTAAAGTAACATCTTACTCACAATTTCGCTCAACATGGGGACAGGAGAGCTTTTAATCAATAAATGGGGGGAAAAAGTAACTTCCGTTACTTATTTGAAAAAGTAACTCAGATATTTTCTTGTCAATTAAAAAGTAATGCATTACTTTACTAGTTACACTGTAAAAAAGTTTTCACCTGTTTCAACATAAAAACTTAAGTTTAGCAGCTGCCTTAAGATTGTAAGTTATATCAACTTAAGTCATTTAAACTCACAAGTTATATCAACTCATTTTTATTGTAATAAGTTAAAATGACTTGTAGTTTTATGCTGATTTAACTTAAAAACTTAAGGCAGCTGCTGAACTTATGTTTTTAAGTTGAATCTGGTGAAAACTTTTTCCAGTGTACTTGGAAAAAGTAATATTATTACGTAACTTGCGTTACTTGTAATGTGTTACCCCAACACTGAAGCCAGGCATGTGCAATCTCTGTCCTGGAGGGCCACTGTTCTGCAGAGTTTAGCTCCAACCCTGATAAAACTTACCTGCCTTGTTGCTGCCTACACAGTAAATTTTTCTGAGTAAAATTTACTCAAATTGAAGAAAATTTTACTCTATGCCAGATAACATTTGGTCCCTCTCTGAAAAGAGTAAAAGTTGCTCTTTTGATAGAGTTGTTTTTCCTAAATTGAGTTAATTTTGCTCAATTTGGTGTTAATATTTTACTCTCTGCTGTTATATTTATATATGTTTTACATTCTTCCAAACAGATTGTTACTAAATATGCAAAGTAGAAGTTTCGTTCCAAACCTGTAAAACCATTGTTAATATTTGTTACACAAATTAAGATATTTTTCAAAAAAATCTAAGTGCTTTCTGACCCTGCATAGATAGCAAGGGTACTACCATGTTCAAGGCCCAGAAATGTATTAAGAACTTTGTTAAAATAGTCCATGTGACAACAGTGGTTCTACTGTAACTTTATGAAGGTACGAGAATACTTTTTGTGCGCAATGAAAACCAAAATAACTACTTAATTCAACAGTTCTTCTCCCCCAAGTCACTGTCCTCTACCATTAATGAGAGTGTAACAATGCATGCCATGCTTTGCTCTGCTCATAAACAAGATGCTGTGCATGCATGTTTAAAGTCATAATGTGGCTCCTGCATCAGCAGCATGCATCGTGGTACTCTCAAGTATGGCGGAGGATGGTGACTTGAAGGAGAAGGATTGTTGAATAATTGTTATAATGAATAATGAGGGTGAGTAATTAATGACAGAATTTTCATTTTTGGGTGAACTATTCCTTTAAGAACCTTTTTTGAGAAATAAGCAAGTTCAAGGTCACACAGTAATACAACATTATGAACATTATGTGTCATTTGACATAGTATCACCTTGATGAATTTCACAAGACGATCACATGCTTGTCTAGCTGAGGTCTTTCCCATTCTTTTGCGGCACTGACATGGTTGACAATGGAAGACATGTTGCTGTCCCAACCTGGAGACATGGAAAACAAAATAAACACATTTTTTATAGCCTTTTAGGTTTTTAGTTTTTAGGTAGAACATACCCTCCTGCTCATTTTAACTTGACTTAACCTCACTGGAAGATGTGCTAATACAAATATATTAACCACTCCAGTTCTTTAGTTTATGCTACACACAGATTCAGTATTGAAAGCACATTCATGACCAAGTCTTGATGACTACAGATGTGTGGACGAATTGAGCTAAAACCTCTACCAGTATTGAAATGAAGACATACAGTTCAACTTTATCAACAACATGATTTTTTTAAAGTCCCAAATGAAAACAATTTCTAACTGAAAATCTACAGCTCCTGTACTAGGTCTTTGTGAAAAGATCAGGTTAGAAATGTTAGAAAATTAATCCAAAATATTGAGAGGCAATAGTTACTTACATAACCAAACGCTCCTGGAATCAACCAAGTATGGGAAAATGGAGATGATTCCCTTTGCACATTCTTCTTAAACTTCAGGGAGAGCTTGTTCTACACACATAAACATAAACCAGTTACAACCCAAACCAATAATACACAATCATACACTTAATATATTACTATTATAAAAAAATCAAAGAGAAATGTATTGATGATATTAACAATGTTAAAATTTCTCTTACCACATTCCAAAAATAAATGAAGAAAAAAATATTTCTTTGAGCTTCACTCTGACAATGTTGTTGATTTACATCCTGAAGAAACCAAAAAGACACAGTTAAACACAAGACGATAACACTCAGTCAGATGAAGAAAAGAACATTCATTAGTGCACTACACAACATGAGTTATCTTTAGTGTTTTTAATTTGTAATAACTGTCCAATAGTTCCGTTAAAGCATGGTGCTTAATAGCTATATTCGGATGGTAATTGTTTCTCATGTGGATGTCTGTAAAAATAAATCTGCGTGGCACTTGATAAACCCATATACTCAGAAACCTGGGAACATGCTGCGCATGTGGTTGGATGATTGTCTGCCTAAATACAATATAATATTTAATTTAACAAAAGAAAAATATTACAATATCATATTTATTACGCGATTATTTAAATCTCCTGTTTAAAAATAAGACAGACATGCTATTGAATTTTATTTTTTTTTTATCTCAAAGTAATGGATGTCATTTTAAAAATATGGAAATTAATGGAAATAAGTTAATTCGGCCTTATATTTACATGAGGTAAACATAAAGTTGCTTGGTTCACATCTTTAATGTAATAGCCTAATTGTAGGTTAATATTAACATTGTATTGCTGTATGGCCCATTTCAAATGTTTATCTGTTTTTTTCCCTCTTTCTCCTGAGGTGGAGCGTTGATAAATTATTCTTCTTGTAAATACTTGTAAATATTGTTCATGTAAATCATAAATAGAACTCGGCAGCAGATTACTGTCGGGGAATTGCCGTGTCGAGCCGCGTCGCATCCAGGGTAGACAGCATAATAGGTTTTATTGTATTTTTTCGCTCACTAGGTGTAAGGTTAACTTAACTCTTTTCCGAGTCAAGTACATGTGGTGCACAACTTGAGTCGCTCGTCACAATAGACAGCATTAATAGGCAGCTAGTGTTAGCTAGTTTTACTGGTGTCAATTTACAATCCAATTCTCATAATATATATGTTAGCTAAGTTAATTGCTTTCAAGATAACTTTGCCTAACTTAGTAATAAAGCTAACATGAGAAGCCATCTCTGTAATATTTTTTAAAAATCCGGCAAAATGTTCTGGCTCAAAGCAGAGGTGAATATTATGAAAATAAATACAAAACTTTGAAATTGTACTTACTCAAAGTCCCTTTAAGGCAAGTCATGTCACTCGGCGGCCATCTTTGGAAAGCCTCTTGGGCATGCAAGTGCAGCTCCTATCTCTTTGAATGGGGAAACATAAAATTATCCAAAACTGTTCACCAAGCTTACGATTAAATTTAATATTTTATATCACCAAAGAAATCCGACAAGAACTGCCTCATAAATGTAGTTCTTTGTGCTCCAATAGCGTTAAAAAATGCTTATTTTTCAGGCCAGATGAGCCAGTGCGCATGCGCAGTACTAAGCGCAAGTCTTAGAGCGCCGATTGTTTCTATAGCAACCGGGACTTCTAACGGCAGCTGCAGTGACACGCTGACTTTACTAATCAACGATTGGCTCTTTAATTAAGAAGGCGGGGCTTCGCGGCCATAATGAGTGTTGAATTTTCCCCCATTCAAAACTATACAAGTGACATGTCTTGGGTATTCTATAGACTTTGACTTACTTTACCATCCAGCAGAAGCGTGCCGTCATCTGAACCAAAAGCAGCAGCAGTCAATGGTTGTGTTTAACAGTAATGGCGGATCAACGAAGGGATGAGAACAGTTAAGGGAGGAGTCACAGTTACTCTGAAATTTTGCTCCCACTCTAGTGACACTTTTTACTCTGTACACCAAAAATAGAGCAAAAACAACTATTTTTGAGGAAAGAAATATTAACTCTGGAAAAACGCCATTTTCCTGTGTAGTAATGCTAAACTGATTAGATGAATCGACAAAAACAGATAGAACCTATTTTAATAAGTCATGGTGTCTACACTGGATGTGACAATTCGACAAGTCACTGACAGTAAACTTGTGCCCTCTTCTATTTATGAGTGTCCTGGAGTTAGGTTTACTAGTTTTGTCATAGCCTTAACATATTAGCTAATGGGGATGTCATAGCATGTTGTGGCCACAATATATTATCTCATAGGAACTTGATAACATGATGTGGTGATGTAAAGTGACCTTTACAAATCTTTTTTTTGTGTGTGTGTGTGTGTGTGTGTGTGTGTGTGTGTGTGTGTCAGAAATTAGTTACAAAATTAGTTCTAGTGTTTCAAGTCATGGCCACATGACTTCCTAGCAAGGCCGTAACCAGGGTTTGAAAATTAGTGAGGTCCGAAGTAAGGTGTTAAGAATTGTGCTATAATAACACCCACAAATGCACTAATAAGGTCTGTTACCATGGTAAATTTGCACGTGTAATTGAAGAGTGTGCGCAAAGAGCACAATATGATTGACAGGACTGGAAAGTTGGTTTTTTCTTTAGCTGAGGGAATTTTTTATTTTATAACAAGTTATAAAAATAACGTTAGAATAATGACACTGACATAAAACTTGACAACATCTCATTTGACCGTAGATACTGAATGAGGAAAAAGCGTTTTTCTCAGGTACTGTCAACCGCTTTCACGCATGTCTTTCAAAATAATAGTCTAGAGTCAGAAAAAAAACAGAATTAACTTACGTTTATTGTTTCTTTGACTGCACACACCGCGACCCACTCAAAACGTTTTTGCGACTCACCAGTTGAGAAACACTGCTTAATTAATGTTTTTTGATGACTTAAAGTTAACTAAAGAGCATGAGACGTCTTCCTGCTGGCCAGTAACGTTAACGTTATTTGGCATAGTAGCCTATTTCATTCTGTAACAAACAGATTTGTTTTATGCTATTGTTTTTGATAGTGTTATACATTTATTTCAGATATTAACGATGATCACTGCGTTTGTCTTACCGATTGTGGTATCTTCCTGTCAGCAATTAAGTTACAGGTTGTCTATAAACTTTTTTATGAATGTACAATGTTGCCAGATATTGCTACGAAAAACAAGCAAATACAAAAAGAAAGAAAAAGATATCTGAAATAAGTTCAAAGCTTGTGTTTTGTAAATCAGATTTATCACTAACACGAACATTCAACTTTCCACTTTATAAACGTCCCAAAGTGTCACACTAAATTGGAAAAACTAGTCAAAAAACAGGTATAATTGGTGGATCTGGCAACAAACGGAGACTGAACCCGCGCTCTCACTCAATGCGCTCTCAAGCCCCGTTCACTGCGCTAGCTTCTCACAGCAACATGAATTGCAAACACTCATGTGATATGAGCTGGTTTAAACGGCTAAATAATCATTCAGAGAGCTTGACATTTTATTTTTGAATATAAAAAAATGACCGAGGTCCGGACCTCGGTGACCTCATAGCTGGCTACGGCCATGCTTCCTAGAAGTCCTAATTATCATTGCCATTGACAATTGTCATTTAAATAATTTATTTTAAAAAATATGTATTAAAAACAGATGTTGCCAGTTAACAAAATAAATCAATCAACACTGAATCTGGTTTTATATTTGCCAGTTTATTGTGTTATTTTAACTAAATCAGTTGCTTGGATTTTTCTCTTAGTTATGAGATCGTAAGAACTCTTAAATGAATGGTACAACAAATAATAGGTGATGCTTCTATACCACAAGGGGTCCCCATAACTGTGCTTACACTCCAAACGGAGGTGTCACATGAATCATCAAATAGCAACTAAAGAAAACTCAAATAAAATGTCAATTCTTCCAAATGTACAATTATTTCTAGTGTTAGGGCACACTTTTAGGGTGAAACAATACTCTTTAGAATCACACAAACACAGTAGTGGTACCCTACACATAAAGAGAAAGACTGTCAGCCTTTTCATCATACGAACCCAAAACAAGGCTGCACAGAAATCAATTATAACATAAACATGATATAATGCACATTATACATATATGTTATGCCCATAGATATCACATTTAACACTTACCGAATTCTGTTTACAGAGAATCCGTAACACTTGTCACGTGCAATGTTTCACAGTCTACGTTCATCCCAATCCCTAACCGCAAAATACACATTGTACTTACACGGGATGAAACAAACACATTGAATTACAGCAGATTAAAGGAATTATCATTGTATGTACTCACATAAATACTGGATTTAACCCAGGATAATACACCACTGTCTTCGTCTTTCTCATGCACTGCTTAACCCGTCTCTGTATCGCACTCTCTTAGCACGTCATCGGTAGCAGCCGTTCTCTTAAAGGGGAAGTAACCTATTTTTGTGCCTCACACTCTAATACACCTGGCTACATTCTCCCCTGCTGATCTGTCAACGTCCTCGATGACGTTGAGTGTACGAATTTCTTAGCTCTTTGACTGCTTCTCTAAAGAACACTGTCCCCAAATTGGCTATCATCTGAGAAACAGCGCTATGACTAAAGGCTGATCTAGGCTCATGGTGTGGATTTGAATGTTGCCCCACATTAGATCTGGTACTCTTCCGGGGTTGGGGCACATTAGTCTCCTCACCTTTCTCTTGAGACTCTTTCCCTAGTTCAATACTGGCCGGATCTGTGGGCTCACAAGTTTCAGCACATGTGGGACTTTCATCTTCAACTGGGCCAGTCCATTCCACGAGCACTATACCATCCTCCAAACTCTCCTCATCCAAATCCTCTGTCGAAGTCTCATCCACTTCCAGATTAGGCTTGGCACCCCTCTTTGGAGCCACGGGATCAGATATGTGCATACATGGTCGGAGATCCACTCGATTCACTCTCCTGATGGGACCTCCTTCCACAGGTTCCACGGTATGAGTAGTCCCTTGAATCTCAATTACCCGATATTGGGTGGGTCTCCAAGCATCCTGTATTTTATTCCTTCCCAGTGGTCAATTTCTCAGGTATACGATCTGGCCAACCTCGATGGAAGGGCAATACACTTTATCCTGGGAAAGCTCAATCCGCTCTGCTGCTTTCTTTTCAGCATAGTCCTTGGCACGTTCATGGACCTCCTTCAGCCGTCTCTGATGGACTGCTAACCAGTCATGAGTCATCTCAGCCCCTGACTCTCGTCCCACCAATGCATCCACTGGCAAATGAGGGTCTACCCCGAACAACAGATAAAAAGGCGAATACCCTGTTGTCGAATGTGGGGTAACATTGTATGCGTAGACCAGTTCTGCTAAATGTTCAGGCCACCGTCTTTTGGTCTCAGGAGGGAGTGTTCGAAGGAGCTCATGAAGAGTGCAATTAAATCGCTCACATTGGGCTATTCCTGTTGGATGATGGGGGGTAGTACGGCTTTTCTTAACTCCATACAGCTTGCACAATTCTGCAATTACCTCGCTTTCGAAATTGCGGCCCTGGTCTGAATGTAGCCGTTCCGGGACCCCAAATTTCATGAACCATTCCCTCAATAGAACTTTTGCTGTGGTGTCAGCTTTCTGGTATCGTGTCGCAAATGCTTGTGTGAACTTGGTGAACACATCAGTGACAACTAAGACATTCTCCCTCCCATCAGTGGCTGGCTCCAGCAAAGTAAAATCTACTGCCACCACTTCTAGAGGCCGGCTAGCCAAGAATGACTTCATGGGGGGGCGCACTTTAGGCTGAGGCATTTTTGCTAGAATGCAGCGCTGGCAATTCTTGATCCAATGCTCAACATCTCCATACATTCCCACCCAGTAACACCTTGGTTTCAGCAGTTGCAGGGTCCTTTCAATCCCCTGGTGCCCCATTCCAACATGCACACTCTCAAGCACCTGTGTTTTTAAACAGACCGGTACTAGCAGTTGGAAGCACTCTCCATGACGCAGATCCTCCACTACTCGATACAACAATCCTTCCTTTTCCCTTAATCGGGACCACTGCTTCATCAGCGATCGTACAGATTTAGACAGGACCTTCAACTCCAAGCCTGCAGGTTTACATTTCTGGTCCCAAAAGACCCTGAACTCCTTCAACTCTGGATCTTTACTCTGAAAGGTGACCAACTGCTCTTTAGAATAGCCAGGCCAAATAGAAGTACTCCCTTGCGCCTCCTTGGTAGCAAGCCCACCTGCTTCCACAGCACGCATCTACCGGACTTCGAACCGCTTTATTCCAGCTTGAACCAATTCAGCATCAAGCACAGTCCCATGTCGTACCAGGCTACAAATAGTCACACAGTTGTCATATTCAGCATCTTCCTGGTCTACCAAGGGCTCCCCTGCCAAGGGCTGCCTAGACAATGCATTGGCAGCATTATTACACCGCCCTGGTAGGTATTGGACATCAAAATCAAATGCTGCTAGCTGCGCCACCCACCTTTGTTCCAGTGCTCCTAACTTAGCAGTGTTGAGGTGACATAGTGGGTTATTATCTGTGATGACGGTGAATTTAGAACCCAGCAAGTAGCTCCGAAATTTTTCAGTTACTGCCCACTTGAGACTCAGCAGTTCTAATTTCATGCTACTGTAATTCTTGTCATTCCTTTCAGCATTCCGCAACCTTCGGCTCGCATAAGAGATCACCCTCTTCTTTCCTTCTTGCTGCTGCAGAAGTATGGCTCCTAAGCCCTGATTGCTAGCGTCAGTCTCAAGTATAAATGGGGCAGTAAAATCAGCAAATCCGAGCACGGGCGCACTAGTCAGTTTCTCCTTCAGAACATCAAAGGATGCCTGACACTCAGAATTCCACCCACTTATCACCTTTTGGTTAACTCTAGCTGGAGGTCCCTCATTCAGACACTGGTTGACTAAATCATGTAACGGCCCTGCGATTTTTGAGAAGCCAGGGACAAATCTTCTATAATACCCACAGAAACCGAGGAACGACCTAAGAGCTTTAAGAGTGGTGGATACCGGCCACTGCTTCACAGCAGAAATCTTGTTAGGGTCGGTAGCTATACCTTCGGCGGATAGCTGATGACCCAAAAACGTCACTTTAGGCTGTAGGAAGTGGCATTTCCCTATTTTTATTTTAAGTCCAGTCTCCTGTAGCCTCGTTAACACCTTCCGCAACCTCTCCAAATGCTCGGGAAACGTTTTGGAGAACATCAAAATGTCATCCAAATACACAAGCATAATCTGGAAGATCATATCACTCATGGTCGTTTGCATTAATCGTTGGAAAGTCGCTGGCCCGTTACACACCCCCATGGGCATTCTCTGATGTTCGTACAGCCCAAATGGTGTGGTAAAGGCGGTTTTGTGCTGATCCTTTTCTGCTACAGCCACCTGGTGGTATCCACTTGCCAAGTCAATGCTTGAGAAGAACTGGGCACCGCGTAGCACATCAAAGCTCTCATCCACTCGTGGTAGTGGAAATGCATCCCGCTTGGTTTTCAGATTTAACTTGCGGTAATCAACGCACAATCTAATACTACCATCGGCCTTTCTCACTAGCACCACTGGAGATGCATAAGCGCTTGAACTCTCCTGGATAACACCCTTTCTCAACAGTTGTGCTATATGTTCCTTGGCCTCTTTGTACTGGTTGGGCGGAATCCGACGGTATGGCAGGTTAACAGGCACATTGTCCACCAAATGAATCTCATGCTGTACTCGGTTCGTGAACCCAAGATCCTCATCCTCCAGGGCAAACACATGGGCATATTCAGCGAGTAAGGTTTTCAACTCTGCTTGCTGTTCCACCGTACCGCCTATGTCCAGCTGAGATACTACCTTAGACCACTGTTCCTGCTTTGATGGTGACTTGACCCCCAGAGAGACCTCTTCAGCATTTGCCAAAATGCGTTGGAATTTCTAACAGCTCTAACAGCCATTGGCTTTCGCCTTTAGCACTCACCAGCCACCCTTTTGCCCTTACTAAAGTTAAAGAGGCTGCTGGCACATGGATGACACTCCTCCCTGCTACTCGAGCCACTCTACTTTTAGGAACATCACAGGTCTGTACGTGCTGGAACACGTTCCTCCAATCAGTCTCTAGTCCCCCTTGAAATGGAGCCTCGAACTCAGACTGCACTATCTGCCGGCACCGACTTATGATGTTCATACCCACAATACAAGAGACTGCTTTTGAAGAGGGTGAGGGATCCTTTACCACTAAGAAGCCGCAATTTGGGATCTTTCTGCCCATAGTCTCTATCTCAAGCTCAAGAAATCCCAAATACGGGATGTCCAGTCCGTTAGCGGCAGTAAGCTTGAGTCATCCAGCGGTTAAAAGCATGTCCTCATCATCACATCCCAAGTGCTGTCGAAAGAAACTTTCTGTTATCGTACTAACTTGGCTGCCTGTGTCCAAGAGACAGGATACTTCAACACCAAGGACCTTAATATCTACTTGGGGGCATGTTCCCACTGCCCGCTTCAGCAGTTCTTCTTGACTTGAGTCTACAGGCTGCCCCTGGATTGCTCGACTCACAGCAACTGGGGCGTCACATTTCCCGACTCGCTGGAAAGGGATGCAGGTTTTTTAAAACTGCGTCTCTGCGGGCAATTTCTCGCAATATGCCCTGCTTCTTGACATTTTAGGCATATAGGCTGGCATTCTTCCGTGAATCGTAACTGGGCTCTTGCGTTATTTGGCCGCAAACCCCCAACCCCCTGTGTCATTAAGCCTTTAACAGCCTGAGTTAGCTCAAGGATCTGTCTACCCTGTTCCGTGACCACATCCATTACCTGGGACAAAGTGACTGGGTTGTGGCCCATGGCCTTCATTTCTGAGCACTGTGCGCTTTCACGGAAGGAACCATAGGGACCACTTCGACTTTTAGTGGTACGAGCCCTCCCCGACAGCTCCTCCCAGCCCCAGCGGTACACTTCCTCCCTCACTTCTACCATAGAAGACTCAGGTTTCTCCCTTACATACCGTCGAAGTTCCCGTCTGAGTGCTGAATCTCGGATGCCCTCTACAAACTGGTCTCTTAACATTAGCTTTTCATTTCCCACCGCCTCTTGTGCACCCTTAGTAATTCAACCTAAAGCTTGGGCTAGTGCATGAGAGAAATCCTCCCCCTCCTTCTGTTTATGACTATAAAAGTCCTGGAGAAGCTGAGCACTGCTGCGTCTATCAGTGAAAGACTCTCTAAGGTAAGTGAGCACATCAGTGGCCATATCAGTGTCTACGTCACGCCGCAGACGAACCTCTTCTAATGCAGAGCCTCTCAACAAAGACATGACAAAATCACACTCGTCATCTGGTGTCATGTTTCGGGCTCTTAAAGCACGCTCAACCTCTTCTACAAACTCATCTACTGTTCTCCCATCTTTTTCAATGTCCCCTGTGAATGGGCTGATGTGACGTTCGCGGGGCACATATACATAAGTTTTGTTAAGCCCACCCTTCAATGACTCGATTGTGTCCATTGCTTTTTTATGCTCTTGACGCAGTTCTTTTAACTTCTGACGAACATCATCCTCTTCCCCTTCCGAATGATCAGACATGTTGCTAGTCAAATTCTTAAGCTGGACCACCAACAGGATCAGTTCGCGCCTACTTCAGAAATCCACAGGAAACCGACTTCACCAATTTGTCAGCTCCGTCACGTCCTGGCCATCCACGTCCTGTCCCTGCGTCAAGCCCTCTGTCTCGCTGTCACTGGCTCGTTCCACTCAGGAGGCCCCACTTCACCACTACCGTGTTTGCTCACCCGTGTGCCACTAACACTTAACTGTCACTGGCCAAGTTGAATTGTAAAATGACCCCACTCCTGGTACCAAGTTTTGTTGCCAGTTAACAAAATAAATCAATCAACACTGAATCTGGTTTTATATTTGCCAGTTTATTGTGTTATTTTAACTAAATCAGTTGCTTGGATTTTTCTCTTAGTTATGAGATCGTAAGAACTCTTAAATGAATGGTACAACAAATAATAGGTGATCCTTCTATATCACTCAACTTACATCAAAGATTATACACGGATTTACCACAAGGGGTCTGTGCTTACACTCCAAACGGAGGTGTCACATGAATCATCAAATAGCAACTAAAGAAAACTCAAATAAAGTGTCAATTCTTCCAAATGTACAATTATTTCTAGTGTTAGGGCACACTTTTAGGGTGAAACAATACTCTTTAGAATCACACAAACACGGTAGTGGTACCCTACACATAAAGAGAAAGACTGTCAGCCTTTTCATCATACGAACCCAAAACAAGGCTGCACAGAAATCAATTATAACATAAACATGATATAATGCACATTATACATATATGTTATGCCCATAGATATCACATTTAACACTTACCGAATTCTGTTTACAGAGAATCCGTAACACTTGTCACGTGCAATGTTTCACAGTCTCCGTTCATCCCAATCCCTAACCGCAAAATACACATTGTACTTACACGGGATGAAACAAACACATTGAATTACAGCAGATTAAAGGAATTATCATCGTATGTACTCACATAAATACTGGATTTAACCCAGGATAATACACCACTGTCTTCGTCTTTCTCATGCACTGCTTAACCCGTCACTGTATCACACTCTCTTAGCACGTCATCGGTAGCAGCCGTTCTCTTAAAGGGGAAGTAACCTATTTTTGTGCCTCACACTCTAATACCACCCGGCTACACAGATGTACGCTCAAAACTAGAAAAGAACAGAAATACATTGTAAGTTTAGAGATGCCAATTTCTAAATCAGTGCATATTAATTAGCTCCCTAGGTCTTGAATCAGTATTAAAATAGTCTGGGCACTGGTAAGGACCCTGGCTCACGTCACACTGGGACTGATTGAGACATTAATTGAGGCGCACACAAAGTTTCTTTTTCATTAATTCTTTACTTAATTTCCACTTGTGATTTCATTCATACTTTCCTTACACTTAGACCAACAATTAAAGAAGTGCAGTATATAACTAGAAATAACTCCAGTTGTTATGTTTAACAGTAAATGCCATATGAAACACATGTAACTTAGTATAGCAAACATTTAATTTTTCTTATGTGATGCCACTTCTCAGGAGGGAAAAAAATGAATTATTTTATTGATTCTGCAGCGCACCTTGTGATGTTTTTGTTTGTGTTCTCCTCAGCTTACTTCAGTAGAGTAGAATTCTGGCATAGAATGCAGTATAGCTAAATGTCTCTTAAAATTATACAGATTTAGAATTACATAAAAGTGATTAAATGAGAAGAGAATTTTCACAAAAGGTAACACTTTATTTCGACAGTCCACTTTAGACATTATACTACCTATATGTAACGTTGCAACCACATGTCAGCTAACTTTCATTCATTTGCAACTACATGAGTATTAGTAGACTGGTAGTTTAGTAGAATAAGTCAACATGGACTTCAATCAATTATGTATAATCAGTAAAATGTGCATTGAGGCATCATCAAAATAAAATGTTAGCTGACATTAAGTAGACAGTCTACTAATACTCTTATGATGGTGTAGTGTGGACAATCAATCAAGAATATGTTATCTGTTCATTCTCTAAACTTTATTTAATTGACTAAAGTACAAAGAAAAAAATGTTTTCAGTGGCCAACTTTATTTTGTAAATATAACCAAATTCCCTTTAAGACAAGTCATTACATTCTGCGGCCATCTTTGAAATGCCTCTTCGGCATGCAAGTGCAGCTCCTATCTCTTCGAAAACCTTTCACTAAGTTAATGATTACATTTCATATAAAAAACACCAATTAAATTTGACAACAACAGTCTAATAAAGCTTGTTTCTTAAGTTTAAATATCATTTTAAAAAGGCTTGTTTTTGATGCTAGATAAGCCAATGCGCATGGGCAGTCATGAGCATGAGTTTGCGAATGCTGCCTGTTTCTATAGGAACCGGAGCATCTAATGGCAGCTGCAGTGATGCAATGACTTTACTAATCCACAATTGGCTTTTTCATTTAGAAGGTGGGGCTTATTCGCCATACTGGGCGACACTTTCTATTTTGTGCCAGAAAATGTCTTTTACCAACTACCACACATAATATTGTGAAAAGATTTAGGGAATCCAGAGAAATGTCATTCTGTGTAGGGCAAGGCAAAACACCTCAGGTGAATCTGCAAGACCTTTGAGCCCTCAGATGGCATTGCACAAAAAAAACATCATGCTGTGGTGTTAAATATAGCCACTGGGCTCAGGAGTACTTCGAAAAACTGCTGTCACCTAACATTCTGCAGCTGCATCAATGAATGCAACTTGAATTTCTGTTACGCTAGCAGAAAGCTATACATCAATTCTATGCAGTGATGCCATGGAGTTCTTTGGGCCAGAGCTCATCTCAGATAGTCAAAAAAAGATGTGCTGTGGTCAGACAAGTCCATGTTTCAGCTTGTCTCTGGGAAAAATGAACATTGAGTTCTCAGTACCAAAGACCAAAGGTACCATCCAGACTTTTGTCAGCAACAGATTCAAATGCAAACGACTGTCATGGTATGGAGTGCAACAGAGCAACTGGCATTGGTGACTGGAATATGTGAAATAGAGGGATGTATTGGAATTGTACAGACACTGCCATCAAGATGACATCTTTCATGGGAACGGGTTGAAGGATTACTTCCAACGTTCCTATAGAAACTGGAGAAGGAAGTTGATCATTGTTTTCTGCAGAGTGATGCACAATGGGAGAGTCAGATGATGTTACTTATGACATACAGTGCACAGCATAAATGAG